>NW_019524857.1:203989-330415 GCF_002814215.2 Seriola lalandi dorsalis | reverse complement strand
GGGGGGGGGGGGTTCAGAGGTCTGCACAGATTGTCCTCCTACAACCATAAGGACCTAGGGATCAAAAGGCCACAGTTGCATCACACTTTACGAGCCCGGCATAACGTGAGTATCTGTTTGAGTGTGTGTGCGTGTGAAAAGATGAATGGGCATGTGTGTGTCTGGGATGTAATCCTCGCAGCGTGGGTGTAAACTAACAGTTTGAGACAGGAATTACACCAGATATTTTTCAGAAACATAAGTCAAGCTATATCACAACCTTCTTGCTGTCATTATAATAAAGAGGCATAGACAAATATGTGACGAAGTGAACAAAGGCCATTTTACAGCGCCCCCTCAGAGACAGTATGAGGCAAAAAAGGGTGAAGGTTCAGTTTAGTTCAGTCTGCAGGAAGAAATCACAAATCCACGGTAAAGCCGGATCAAGTGGCTTCGCCTCAATTCTTTCTCAAATGTGTTCTTTTCTCAGAGGGTCAAAACTTTCTTCCAGCCTCACACAAGTTCAAGAATTAGAAGTAGGTTTAACTCATCCTGAAGGCCAAATTACCAACTCTTTACACCTGATCAGTAGTGGCTGCAGGCTAATGGGCAGAACGTTTTCGTAACCTGACAAGTGGTGGGGCTTTGAATTGCCTCGACAGAAGCTGACCGGAGAGCGAGAATGTGTCTGGATGGTATGTTACACGGACTGGCATGCAACTCCAAGAATGCAAAGTGTGTAAAAGATAAGATGGTTTTCTTAACCTCCTTCCGTACTTTCTTCTTTCCTTTCTTCCTTCAGCAACCTCAAGCTGACCAGGGAGTGTCATGTGGTTAAAATTTGTGATTATTATGTGAATCACATAAAAAAAAAAAAAAGATGCTATGATGCAGGCATAAAAGTAGCTTTACAACCTCAAAAAGGCAGCAGAGAGGTTGAACCAGGCCAGGAGAGGAGAGGAGAGGAAGGTGCAAGAGGTGAAAAGGAAACAGATAAGAAGAGGAAGATGACCTAGGACCTTGCAACTATCTCTTTTGCATCTCAATCATGCTGCTACATGAATATCAAAGCCGAGCTCTTGATGGACAACCAAGACGAAACAAGCGAGAGAGAGAGAGAGGGAGCTCTCTGAGGTAATGATGAGGCAGGAGGGAAGGAAAATAATTGCAGATGCATCTTTTTTCAAAGATCAAGGGAGAAGGAGACGAGCAAGCTTCTGACTGCTTCACCATATCCATATAAATGGGAATGATGATGCTACTGGGAACATGTGGGATACATGTTCAGTTTATGATTCCTCTTTAGTAGTAAATGATTGAATTGGATGCATCTGGCACTGATTAACACAATCCGAAGATGATGGATCTAAATGTGTCCTGGCTGCTTCATGTTTCAACTGCCCCCCCCCTTTAGTAAACAGGAAAAGCTGACCGAGTATGCTTCTTCACTTTTGCAAAGCCCTTTGTTTTATGCAGTAACACATATGCACTTAGGAGCTTGCTAATACAACAACAGCCTTATGCTGGTGGGCAGCTCTGTTGGATTAATTAAGTTTACTGCCTTGCTCTGAGGCATCACAGTGGTAGTTGATCAACAAATGGAGTGTGCCTCCTCAGCTAGGAGTTTTTCTCAGCCAGACTAAGAAATCTCACCAGTTACCACAAGCTTATTAGCCTCACCTCTTGGCTACTGTTGGCTCATTATTTTTGTTAGAGAATGAACATCCCTGTTGAAACCAACAGATTTCTCCTAGGGGAGCCTTTATAGCCAAGCTCATCTAAAGTTAAATATCAGTGACTGAATGTTGGAATGCATATAGAGAGATGAAAATCCACTTACACCAGTAATAACAGCATTAAATTAGTGATGGTATGAGAGAGATGTCATTTCAGTTCACCTTTCTCCACTCAGTCTCGTCCTTGCATGACCCATCATCCCTTTAATAGTAAAACCAGCCTCATCATTCTCTTTTTTTGAAAGAAAAGGATGAATAAGAACGAGAGCAAAGGGCCAGTAAATATTCTCATAAATGAGATTTGATTTTGCTCTCCCCTCCTTCATTCTTTTCTGTTAATTAACATTAACTTCTTCTCCCTTTTCTTCCTATTCCTATCTCACAGTCTCAGCTCCGTCTGGCCCGTGTGACACAAAAGGACACTATAAAAAGTCCAGAGTGTTCGCACCAGTGCTTTCAAAGATCATATCGGGCCGCACCATAAAGAAAGGCACCGGCACCAGGCTGTCGCTCTCGTAGCACCACAGCCCAGTGCAATTATCAGTCTGCGGTGATAATAGAACTCATAAGGAGGTGTAATGGCTTTTAGATTTGCACCTCATCATCATCATCCCAGCCAGAGCTACGGGCACACCAACTGCATTACCATAAACCACTGCATGTATATATAGTACACATATATATATATATATATATATATACACACAAACCTCTGTGAGAATATTGTTTTGTTTTTTTTCCTTTGGCATTTTCGATCTAGTGTAAGCTTGTTTTTGTGACAGTTGCACTGCTACACATATAGAAAAGTTGGAGCTCACTGTGTTACACACAGCATACACACACAAAAACCCACACACAAGCAAATTATCTCTCTCCCTCTCTAATCCATACACAGTGGCTGTAGAGATACAATCATCTAGCAAGAATGCATGGGCCTAAGTGTGTTTGGTTGATAAATGCTGAAAACATGGAAAATGAATTGTACTGTACACGAGATGCTGTGGCACACAAATCTGAACTTGGAGTAGTAGAAGAGAATGAACACATTGTTACGATGCGCTTATTGTTTGGCCTGTGTTCATTATTTGTTCATTTGCAACATACTGCATTAACTGTTATGTGGAAAACAGAAGAAAAGCCATTTGTCCAAGCAGAAGTCATAATCCCTCCGAAGAAAGAAGGGATTACGATTTATGTTTGTCCTGCTGTTCCTTTCAGTTTCACCATGTGATGGAAATTAGGCAGACAAATTGCACATATACCACAACCAAATGATGCTTTCATACTCATCCGTAATCGGTTAAAAATAGGTTTATTACACATTTCATGTGTCACACTCCCGTTCACAAAAAGAGAGAAAAGAAAGAAAATTTACAAAAACATGACACATAGTGACACGCCCGAGATGATGCATTTGCACTAATGATAATTTCCCCTCTCATATTCCTCCTCTAAGAGGAATATAAAGTGGTATCCCTGTACATTAGTGATAGATTTGCCACACTAATGGTGCTAAAATGAATGGGATAGCCATGAAAAAAACTAAATTAAACTAAACTTTAACACTAACACAATGCAATTTACTATAATAGCTACAGTAAGTAAGGTATAGTATGTCAAAGAATAAACAGAGGAGAGAGTCAGAGGAGAGAGTCAGAGAAAGTGAAAAAAATATCAAAAAGAATGTGACATTAAACTAGAAAGAACATTTTCTCGAGAAATGCAGAAAAAGAAAGAAAAGATTGAAAAAGAGTCTTACAAATGTATTGGAAGAAAAGAAGAAGGAATGATAAAACAACTGAAGAAAGGAGGAAGCAGAACAACAAAGATTAAAATAGATAAGGAGAGAAAGGGAGATAAAAAGGGGGGAGATAAGTTGGAATGACAAAAAGGAGAGGAGAAGGAGGAATGTAAGTCAGGAGAGAGGAAAAAAACTTAATAATTTGCTTTCTCTAATCAATCAGTAACCACGTGGGTTCCTTTCTTTAATACCTGGTTTAAGAACTGCTGCTCAGCAGACACACACAACCCCACCTGCTACATCACCTTTAACACTTCGGACTCTCTGCAGCATCTCAGTAGCCCTGAGGGCCAAACTACACTCACTTTGAGAGAATAAGGTGTTCATTTTTCTTTAAGTGTGACTGAACATTTTTAATACAATGCAAAACATCAAGAGACTTTATACCCAGAAGACAACCTGCAGCAGATTTGCTTTTTGCTATATAATTGATGTCACCTGACCCTGGGGTGGTCAGAGCTTACATATAGCCATAACGAAGGGTTGCCACTTCTATACTGTATGTGGGTTTATGTTATATGTGTGGCTCGATGACAAATCCTAACCAACGTGTTCATCTGGGAAAGGAAAAAAAAAAAAATCATTCCATTGCAGGTTGATGTTAAGACCTTGGTGATTCACTTCACAAAATCTGCCCTTAAGTCTAAGAACGTGTATGACCTGCTGCTGCATGGCATAGCAAACATCAAAATACGCAAAGCTGCTGGTTGTGTCTCAGCTGTAGAGGCTGGACTCTAATTACAGGAGGGTGGAGTAAACATGGCCCTGGGCGACTAATGATGCAACACTTTTGGCTCGAAAACCACCTCAGGAACAGGCAACCCTGGAGGGAAGTTAGCAGGCTAGCTATAGTTTTATGCATGTGCAACTGTTTGTGGGAAGCCTGATGAATGAATATGTCAGTGTGGGATTTTGTTCCAGGCTTTACTGTGTTGTTTGTGCAGTGTTCTTTTTTTCGCCTCTTTTTTTCACATTTTTGAAGTTGTGCAAAACATTTCAGGAGCTCAGTTCAAATCATATATTTGTTATTTAATCACAAGGGCTAGCTGTTATGTTATCATTACAAGTGTTAGTGTTATTATTAAATATATCACACTGCTCATGCTGTTATATTACCACATCCATTCTAAATACAGGGATATAGACACACACTAACACACACTAATGTGTTTGGCCATCAGCTTGTTTGCACTGACCTATTGGGAAACCTATTTCCCTCAACTAAGTGAGAGACAATAACATGTAAAGCACACCAAGAACACAATTATTAGGATGGATCACTGCACTCCTCAGCCCCAGAAACTTCATTACCTGCTCAAACACAACATGATTAACGGCAACAGTGGAAGAGGGTTCAATGAAATGTAATACAAGACACTTTTTCAAAGGTGCAACTTGCCATCCATATAACCACTCATCAGCTGCCAGAGTTCAATACACAGGAAAGGGAAACATGACATTGGCTCCACTCCAGATCTAGTGTTAATTAGCCAGCCCATAAATGCTCCATTCCTTTTCAATAACTTTGTTTTGCTTCTGCCGGATTAGCCGCTTAATTGCTTATTATGGTGTCTTTGCAGGAAAGGGGTGACTCATATTTCCCCCAAGTGTATTGGGTAAAGTGCTATTGATGTGCGCGTTGGGTGTGAGAGTGGTGGATCACAGTTTCTCAACCTGACGTTCAATGGTTGCAGCAGACACTAGGATATTAATGACACCCATGCGTACCATGCTATCTAACACATACCTTCCGCAGTCAGGACACAAGTGAGGGCCTGTGGTCTTTGCGGTCCCAGTGCAGCGGAGATGCAGAGAAGACTTCTGCGGTCCCCTTTACTGAATATTCAGCAGCTGTCTGTGTTGAGCATAGGGTTGTAGCTAAAAGAGCTTTGATTGTTTTTCCTTGGTTCTCGCTTCAAAAGCAATGACAGCAAGTATGGGAAGAGGGGCTCAACTGGTGGGCAGCCAAAAAATATTAAGGCAGAAAACTGTCTGCTTTTAGTAATTAAGTGTTGGAGCACAAATAAGGGAACACAATTCAATGAAGTGTGCATATCATCAGCAGCCAAAGAGGGAATATTCAATCACTTTTCCCTCTGCTGTCTGACAGATCCATTCATTTTCCTCACTTAGTTTCAGTGTCCCACCAACACTGCTTATTGCTCACAAAGCATCATTAAATTTTCTAACATTGTGTACTCAGGGAAGTCTTTAGTACATAGTAGCTCTTCCTTAAAAGCACAACTGATAAGAGCAATATGCCAAAATTGCTCCGTGCTTCATAACAACAATATACCACAATTTGCATTAGCTAATACATTCTGCAGGAAAAGTAATGCTTTGTATCTATAAAATGTTGAACGGCAACAATAAATGTTTATACTGAATGCATGTTAATGTCTTTTGTTTCCCTACATGATCAGTTCCTGAAAACTAGGTTATGAATAAAAATTTTGCAGTTAGGCTTATGCAAACTCAAAGCAGTCAGTGCATCCAATCTCACTCTTTAAGTCAGCCCTCATTTAAAAAAATAAAAAAAAATGTACCAAGATCATCATCTTTCACTTCCTGTAACCAAGATCATGACATTTCCCTTATTATAAAACCTTATCCATACCTGAGATATGGGACACAAACCTCAGAGTATCTTGGCCAAGTCATTTGCTTTGTATGCTTTACCATCCCCCGAGCTTTTTCACTGTGTAAAAGAACGCCACACTACCCACATTGGAATAAAACTAACAAACCATATATTTCCAATGCAAATTCATATGAGGGAGGGTTTCTCACAGTTTTACTTGGTGTAGTAGAGTACAGTGGGGTGCAGAGCCAGATGCGTATCACTGGCCCTCTTTTGAGAGCACATCTACAGCTCTTTTGACTCATCCTGTCTTCTCAGCCTGTTTCATTTCACCAGAGCTTATCAGCGACTCCCAACCGCATTTCTGCTTATTCTGTTTTCTTCCCATGTGTCCTGTCAGATACATATCTGCCGTCTCTTCTGAAGAAAATTATGATGCATCTCTGCCAGTGTTGATCTATTTTCATTATACTCCCTCTTCAAAGCCAGATCAAAGATGACCTGAAGAACACAGATGTTATTTATCAAATAAAATGGAAATGCCTGCACAGTTTTGTATGGGTGTAAGACTGTTGAGACTCTGGCAGGAGCCAACTTGTAAAATCACCCATGACACAGTATATGCAACCACAGGGCAGTGTAACTAAACTCTTTCCAAAGATCTGAAAATAGACCAGGTCATGCATTTTTGGCAGATGTAAAGTGAATAAATTCATGTTTGAAACAAATCCTTCATGAATATAGACGCTCCAGGCCAGCAAATCAAGTCATGACTCCTTTGCATTTCTTATGCAGAACTATTCCTCAGAGGACCGTGTATGACTTGCTCTCTCATAGGTAACCCTTGTCAGGTATTACAAATTCATAATTATCATTTCATTGCTAATGCTGTGCAAGGCAATGGCTAGATTGTGTCCTTGGATGTCTGGTACACTATATGTTGAATAAGGTGCTTGGAGCTTTTAGAGATAGTGAACACCTAGGAGAGAACATTGGTTTAGGTAACACTCGAATTTACTTCCCTACACTGCTCAGAGCCACAGAGGTGATTATATACTGACAAAATCATTCTGGTGTAAAGTGCCACAAGAGTATTTACTTTACAAATCCATTACCAAAAGCCTCACAACCCAAGTACTGAAAATATTTTTGTCTTAAAAATCTGTCTATTCTTCTAGCATCCTTACAATGTGTCTGTGTGGTAACATAGTAAAATAGGCTTGAGAAACAAGTAAATAATTTGAGATATACTGCAAGTGGTTGGCGTTAAATTGGCTCATTTGGGATTAGAATCCAGAGTCTGTGGCGGTGAACCTCTGCTACACCATTGAAGCATAAACTCAATAAAATGAGGTTCTCAGGCCCTTTGTAACTGTGTCACATGTAACAGAAAACATTTATGCCTTGAACATAACAAGGCAGAAATGTGTGGGACTCAGACAGCATACATTCTTTTCCCCTCTATATTAAAATACCCACTGCTTTGATAACAATCAGACTAGTGACTGCACCGCTGTTAAAAAAAAAAAGTTTAAAAAAAAGGATGAGAGGTAGAACATAAAAATGGAAAATTTAATTTCCATTTGAACCCTTACTTGAGGCAAAAATATGCACTTTAAAATAGTCCGAGGGTGATGACATCCTGCCGTCACTGATTACATTCTTAATACAAATGATAAAACCTTTTCATCATCTTATTCATCAACCTGTCTCTTCCTCTTATTTCCCATTTTCCTCTGCACTTAGAGGCTTACCGCTATTGTACAGATGGCCACTGAGCAGGTTTTGGATTCAGTGTCATCCCCAAGGGTACTTTAGTGGAAGATGTTGAGGAAGTAGGCCTTGTGTCACATTCCTTTCCTCTAACCAAAGCCAATCTTTCACCTACTAGCTCACTTCTCTAACCTTCAATCCACCATCCCCTGGTCACTGCCTCGCAAAGACAGAACATCCGACAGTAAGCGAGTGTAGTGGTTCATATATTCCATGGGAGTGTTAGAGAGATGAGAGAGCCTCTGTCTCCTTCAGCTGATGAGAGAGACAGACTCATATTGCCTGGTAAATTGATGGGTGCCCATGAATGATGCATATATCTAACACATGTCACCGTGTATCTTATCATGGTCGATGATTCACTCTTTTAGTTCCACAGGCGTTTTCTAATGGCTTAAATCAGTGTTGCCACAAGCACGCAATGAGCTGCTATGTACATTAATTTATGTATGTGAACACCCAGATGCAGACTGAGAAGAAACAGTAGTGTAGTGGGGGGTTCCCTCATGCTGGATTATGTCGTTCTTTACTTTCAGCAAAAACAATATGCACGTACAGTATCATGCTTGTAGTCACCCTATGCAATATTGATGTGAGAGATGGGGGGGGTAATATCAGATATAATAGCAGGAAATTAAGCATTTTAACAGTGACAGGCAAGGGTAGGTTAATGACAAAGTGGGCTCACCAAGTGCTGCCATTTGCCATGTTTGCTATTGTTCCTCTCTGCCTTGTGGCCAGCCACCTCATTACCCAAACGGTTCATTAAGACCTGTTTAACTGCAAAAAAATTATGCCTTTTTGGTATCCCACATTTTATTATATGACACTAATGGGCAAACAGATCCACTTGGACCAGAAGACAGGCAATAATTGTAATGTGGGTCCAGACTGTGAGGGTGCATAGTAATAGCTGTTTACTGCTGCTCTCTTCACTCCTGATTAATGCGTTTGGTCTTGTCTCTTCTAGAAAATCTGAGGCGCACTTCAGGTTAGAGTGCACTGACCTGTGGCACTCCTACTGACAGCTTTTGGAATATGCATACATGGAATCATGCATATGAGTGCACGCACATTGTACATTCACACGCTCACACTCATATCTACTCGAGCATGAACACTCAGGGTGGCCGATATGGCAGAAATATCACATCACTGTGTTTCATGTGTTTGATGGCATTCTGACATTTCTTGATACAGACAACAGCTTTGTTTTTGTTTTTTTGTTTTTTTAAAGACTAATTTGCATCCATTAACACTAATCAAACTGATATTTCTCACAGTTACTTTGCACTGTTTAAAGCCAAACTCACCCTACAGTTCAAGATGAAGAAACAAAACAAGTAAAACAGAGAGCACTAAGGGAAAAAAGAATTTAACAAAAGAATTTGCAAAAAAAACGGTCACAAGGTTATGACCTGAATGCACCATCTATAATCTATTATCTTAAAATAAGGCCTGTTATTGTTTAAATATTTTTTGATGCCAGCGTCATTTTGATATAATATATAAGTTTCTGTACTAATATATATTTGTTGATGTATTAATTAGTTGATTATAAAAACATTTCTGGATCTGTGACATGATCGTGGAGTTGACACACACTCAAACAAGCGCACGCTCTTCTCTTTGACACACTGCCCCTTGCTTCCTGCCTCCAGTCAGCTGAACATAATCTACAGGATGAAGTCATGCACAGCAGTGTTAAGTGGAAGCTTTTTATTTCTTTGACACATGAAGTGACGCTCTGCTCCTAGACTAAACCAGGCTTTGAACCAGAAAACTAAGGCTGTCTACATTTTGTGTCTCAAGGAAAAGAAACTGTGAAACCCAGACATGACAAGAGCAGGACTATCAAAAAAAAAGGAAAAAAAAAAAAAAGGTGGGTTCTTCTCTTAGCACCGACCATCCATTTCTTATTGCCTGCTGGACAATGACTATGTGCAGTGTCTTGAACTAAAAAAAAACACAGACGCTTTAGTGTCAGTGTAGTAAAGGTTAAGTGTTGATTCTAATGTCAATCGACAGGCTGCTTTTGAGAACCTCAGGCCAATAACTATCTAGGAAATGTTGCGCAATGTTACACAAAAGGATCACTTAATTCTAATTCTTTTAACTCACATTGACCTGACAAAAATCTTTTAAGTGATTTAACCTATTATTAAATCTAAAAAAAGCGTGTTCTCTTATAACAACCATTCTTTTTACCCAAGAATGGAATTCTACAATATTTTCAAGCTGACACTTGCTGACAGTTTTAATCATAATCATATACAACTGGCTGCTATTTATTTGTTTGTGCCTATCCAAGAGTTACTGTGCACCTGCAGCACAATGGGTTTAAACACACAGACGATCAAACATGATTCAGGCTTTATAAAGCCAGTACGAGTCAAGTAAAAAATGCACTGATTAGTTAAGACACATACTGTCAAACTACAGCCTTTGTGGATCCAGTCGCGACACGATACTGAAAATGTTTATATGTAAATAAACTCCATTCTACCACTATTGAAAGGAATAGTCTTTTGACATGAAAACACAACACTTGTGAAAGTGAAGTAATGAAGCCGTTACATTTGAGTTCATGGTGTATTAGTAGAACCTCTATAATTCATAATCGCAAATTTTAAAACATTTTTTGGGCTATGTAAGAACAACTCCATAACATATATTTTGTATATTACTGTTGCCAAGAGAAATGCAGTCAATATATATGTCTAAAAAAGTGAAGCTGCTTTGACACTTAATAATAACACATTGAACAGACAAGTATTTTGTTGAGAAGGCGTACATGTATATGCACAACAACATCAAAACTCAAAAACCCGGTGCTGAAAACCTGCAGACAAACCTGGCTGCATCATTAACAACATCCATCAATTGTCTTCATTTTGGAGGTTCTGACCTTTCATCATGGTGGTGTTTTTCTTAGAAAAGCAGTCCAATCAATTAAAGCTAAACTTAAAAAAAGTAATTTTCTTCAAGACACTGACGTCAGTGTGCACCACTTGTTTGTTTTTGTCAGTGGAACAAATCACTTCATGCTTTTTCAACCAGTCACAGAGGTGAAATTAGATGTTCCATGGAAAATTCTATACAGTAAATGCCAAAAAGTCAAAGAATGGCTGGTTGACATGATCCAGGTGGCCAAAGTGAAACACAACGCCTTAGGCGATTGAACAAATATCTATGAGAGTAAGATGATAAACATGAGAAAATTAGGCTTTTACAGTTGGTTATTTGGCTTTTGGTATCAACCAAGATGCAAGTTCAGACAAATTGGTGACATCATCTGTGACTAAGCAGAGAGAAACAAACCCCCAGTTTGCATGACTGAAGTGAGCCACTTGTCAGATCCCGTCTCTGTTGTTTAGGTAATTTATCTGGTTACCGTAACTCCACTACAACCTTCCTTCCTGCATCCATAAACAATAATCTCAGTACTTATCTGCCAAGCTGTTTGCTTCTCAGGTAAGCAGGAAGCATAAACTCAGTGACAAAATAAGGGTGCAGCAGCAGTATATTAGCTGGGTCCACTCTGCTGCCGGCTCCCATCTACTGATTTGTAACCTAGGCTTGGCACATCCATTGTAACCGTCAGTCTGGCATTAGGACAAAATTACTTTCCTGTATTAAAAAAGAAATGCTGCAGCAGCCAGAGTTGCAGCATTACATAAATGCGTTTTCTTTGCCTATATACAGTATTGCACATGCAACCACCTCAAAAATATTAGTGCTAAAGTAAAGGACAATGTCTGTATAAATATATAATGTTAAAAATCAAACAAATTCAAAAATACACACTTACATACACACAATCACTAGGGAAACAGTTTGAGAGGCAGACCTGTTCCAGTTTAGTAAATTACAACCAAAGAAACTGGCAAGTCTTTTTTGATAACTGTACCTAAAGCCTAAAGAGATAAAATTAAATAAATAAATAATCAAAAACATGAACTTCACTTTTGGGAGATTTACCCAACAAAGTTGCAGGTCAGCATCTTACTGTACAGCAGAAACTCTCAAATCTAGATATTTAATTTGTAGCTTTTACTGAGTGTGACCTGTTTGCATGCACACATGCAGATACACACACACACACACACACACACACACACACATTTAATACTGAATAGAACCATAAATTAGATGGACTGCATGAATATGCTGCCTGCACCTTTCTGCGGACTGCACACCCTGGACTGAGCTGGTGCGAACTGTACACTCAGCAATCTGTAAGTGATTTCCGATGCTTTTAAATTCCATCACCAACCCCCACTGCTGGTAAAAAAAAGAAAAGAAAAGAAAGAAAAGAAAAATCCTACGCAAGGGAATAGTGAGATAAAGAGACTGCGAGCCGAGGAAACTTGACATGAGACAATAATGACTGACAGTTGTCTTCAGCAAAGAGGAAAAAGGAAGATGCAGTGCCAGGGTTACAGCGGTTAAGTATATTTATTTAATCAATTACACAATGTGGTTAATTAAACATTAAGGGGTGACATTCAGACAGCCGACAGATGAGGATGAGAAAAAGAGCACTGCTTGGGATCCTGCAGGTAGAGGCTGAATATTGAAACACTGCTGGAAGGCATGCAGATTTGTTCTGGTGAATCTCTAATCCAGCAGCTACATGCCCCTGTCCAGCACCCGCTCACTGAAAACTGTGCCAGTATCTTGACTCAGGACACCCTGGACTTTAAAACTGTTCAAATAATGGAGGTCTTTTTTCTTTATTTTAACACTTAGCCCTACAGCCACCCTCTGGCCCTGAACAGCGTTTCTCTATGGACCTCCTAGAGAGTCCAACTCCAACAAGCAAAAAGTGTTTTTCAGTTTGTTTAATGCTGCATGTAGAACTCTGACATTGTTAACAATCTGATCCCGCTTTTCAGGGCCAATACAGGTAATGTAATTTGATTAAGGTAGTGTCTTATATCCGCCTATATCTTAGCCATGGGTATTCAATCAACCTTAAATTATACAAGCAGGTTCAAGTAAAAAAACATGCAAGTAATGATGAGTTCTTTAATGATTTAAAATTATATCCTTTCATATTCTTTTGCTGTTACCTTACTTGCTTGCACAATGCTACTGTAGTAAAACGAAAACATTGAGGTAAAAAACCTCAACCAGTAATAGTTTGTAGGTTATTTTTTCTGGTAGTGAGTCTAATTTGAAACAGAATGCAACTGACTCCATTTATTCATCGTTTTTATATGTTTCTTTTCTTCTATTTGCCTGCGTTGGACTGGACGAACCTTACTTTTCCATACAAAAAGAGTCAACAAAAACAGGCAACACAAGTTGCAGTGAAATATAGATCTTTTGCTACAAACAAAAATGTTCATGTTAGTTCCTGAAATTTAAAACCACTTTTGTTCTATTTCTAGAGAATTTCTGAATCTTGTCTCTTCTTGAAACTTGTCTTTGCCCTCAGTCACCGGCAGATGAATGAGACGCCAATATTCCCAATGCCATGTTTTCACAGTCACAACTCTGAAACTTTATATCAAAATACTGAAAACAAATGTGATAAACAATGGATGAGCTGTTGCCTTCAGGCCTTGGTGAGGGCACAGATGATAACAAGGACACGTGGAGGTTGCTTGAGCCTTGAGTGACAAGTCTTTATTTCCAACAGGAAGGAATCCCAAGCATCTTTTATTAATTCAGACGACAACTGTTGACTGACTGATTGACTGACTGACTGACTCACTCACTGACTAACTGACTAAC
Source organism: Seriola lalandi dorsalis (assembly GCF_002814215.2). NCBI lineage: Eukaryota > Metazoa > Chordata > Actinopteri > Carangiformes > Carangidae > Seriola > Seriola lalandi. Next base: position 316,803 of record NW_019524857.1, on the reverse strand, counting down.
TGGGGCAGCTGAGACATGTGAGTGCAGGTGCTACAAACACATCAAAACTTGATCATATCACTTCTGAGCAGGAAAATCACAGATGTATTCAACAAAGAGCATCAACACAGCGCGGAAAAGGACTTATCAGTACAGATGCGCTTTGTTCTCAGTCTTACGTACGGCTGCTCCATCACCTTCCCTCTCACTTCCTCTACTTCAACATAGACAGTTTCTTGTAAATGAATGCTTTATTGTACTGTGAAAAGATGACACTTGTCTTTTGAGCCATTATTGTAAAGATATCTTCACCCACGACTCTTCTACCTTCTATAAGTTAAAGAGCCAAATAATTGATTAGCTCCTGTTCATCAAAGGTTAAGAGGCTGGCTGATTACTTCAGCCTCTGTAATCATAATCCTACATTGTCTCTCTCAATTGCCTCTCCAAGCCACAACAGGTTATTCATTTTCATTCTTAACTCACAACCGGCAACCAGTTTTAAGTCCAATAAGAACATTACCTCAATATCAATAAAAGAGCAAAAATTAAGCAGATGCAGCAAAGTCCCTGACTTTATCCAAGTACATGCCTCCATACTTCAACACATCAAATGTAAGAATAAGAAAAACAGAAAAAGAAGAATCTCAGTACTTATCTGCCCAATTCGAAATCTGATTTTTAAAATATTTGTAGTGAAGTAAATGGTTTGTTCATCTAATCTGTAACAAGAACACCACTGACAATCAGTGCTCCTTACTTTGAAGCCCCATCGACTAAAAAGAAAACACTGCAGTCAAAAGGAAGTTGACAGGGTACTTTTAAGGTACTGGATGTACCCAAGAGACAAGGGAAAGAAAAAAATAATCAAGACAACGGCTGGTAAGATGAAAACTCAGCATCCCAAAGGGACCTAGTTGTGTTCCAAATCTGCTCTATCTATCCCCAGACGCTGGAAAACAAGATGACAGTACCTGTACCCTGTCGTCGGTGACATGAAGAAACATCTTTTTGACCTGTCTGTCGCTCACCTTCCCAAGTGTCGTATTTCATAATACAGTTCAGACAAAAGTTACAACCCTCCATCATGGCACATACGCATACTGCCAGTCATCAAACAGCCACTCTAATGATCAGAATTAACTTTAAATGCCAAAACCATTAATTATGTTTCCAGTAATTTTTCTTTAATGAATTCAAAGGTGTTAATGAACTAGAGGGACGAGTAAAATTTACCAAATGTAATGTACCAAGGCAAATGTAACAGGTTTCCTATAAAACAGTAGTAAATTACAAAAATGATGAGAAAAAAAAGGGATACGAGCAGAAAAAAAATGTCAACCCTGCTAGTATGTCTCTGGACAGTAATTAGCTGACTAATGCAGCAGTGTGCCACCTGCCAGTGCCATGTGAATAATCACTCTGACTGTCGGCAGATTCTGAACCATACATCCGCTGTTTGTGCAGTGGAGTGGAGCAAACTGAGAGCTTTACACACTGCGTGCATGCAGGGAGCACCGCAGCACAGAGAGCTCAGAACACCCTGCTTCTCATTCAGCTAGTGTGCTGCTGGTCTCCCTCAGTGTCTATCAATCCCCACCTCTTTCCTCCTTCCTTCTGTTCCCGCTTGCAGCCCAGCACCACTAACTCAGAGTCAAACAGAGACCCCCCCGCTGGCACACACCGAAGTTCTTATTTCAGGACAGTTTCCTGCCCCCTCCACTTTCTCTTCCTCTCTCTCCCTCCAAAGCCCTGCACAGCCATCCGTTGCCTCTGATCTCAACCAAAGTGTTTATAATTGATTCTTTAAGGGATAAGTTCTCTCCCTCTTTTTCTTTCTTTCTCTCCCCCTTTTCCCCCCGTTGCGCATCTCCCCCACCCAATTCATTATTAAAAATTATTTTTGTAAGGGTAGGAGCAGTGACAGGGTCACATGGAATAAATGGATTTTCAGATCTCTTCATGCTCTGAATTTTCCTTGATGTGTTTCCCTCCTCTTTTCACCTTTTGTCCACACTGCACCTCAAACATCAGGAAACTATCTTGTCAAAAAATGTCTCTATTCACTCTACAATTAAAAATACAACAAAGAGGTCATGTGAAAGGTGAATTTCTGTGAATGTGTGCAGGGGGGTCAGGGTACATATGTGGGCTTCTCAAAAAGTACTGTGACAGAAAGTCTAAGCCTAGCATCACTCCCTCCTTCCTTGCAAGAAAATCCAACGAAAACTTGACTGTGAGGCTGGCTGCTGTCGAACCGCCCGGGGTGGTGTTTGGTGGTGTTTGCTCTTGTGCTTTTGGTTCGTACTTGGGTTGTGCCGATGAATGATGATTTCAGTGATCGACGAGCATCACAACGATCACCGATAGCTTATGCCTTTTCAAATGTCAACGATATTTGACGTGTTTGCCCTTTAATGTAGTAACTTATAATTAAATGAATATTCCAGTTTCTTTTTTTTCTTTTAGTTCAGTTTCTCAGTTAGTAAAAGAGATGCATTATTTGTGATGACAATTTTGTTTTAACATACCAATAAAATGTATTTGTCATCTTACAGTCATCAGTCAGGTTATCCTTGAAAGAAAGAGCGAGCGAGGCGTGCAAAATGAGGAGGAGGCATACCATGAAAGCCACGACCTGGAGCGCGTCTTTCCACAATCAGCAGGAGGGATCCCGCTGTGCCAGACGAGTCAGGAGCTCTTTCGGGTGAGTCTGCAAAGACTGCACGACGGCTGCCTCAACGACCGGGTCCTGGAGTACAATCACTGACTCCAGCAGGCGCCTACTGCAGAAACTTTTTCTCCAGGTCTTTCATCACAGCCTTGCAGACTTTCTTGATGTACTTGTTTGGAGAAATGCCTTGTGTACCGGTGAGACCCACCACGGTCTGGTTTACCAGCCATTTGGTGTGGGTCACCCACTCCTCCTGGCTCCAGCTCTGGACAGCATGACATTTTGTCAAGACTTTGACTGTCAGCAGGTTTCTGGGACGTTTTTTCTCCATTGGAACCTCAGATACGGTAGCTGTCTCAGGGTGGTCCATCACTGTGTACTGCTTCTCTCTCCTCTCACAGATGTGTACTGTAGGCTACTGGTTTCTGTCTCCAGTGCAGTCTGAGCGAGACTTAATTATGAATCCAAACTATGTGTCATAACGTTTCATAGTGCAGATTCTGGAATGTCAAGACACTTTGGAATGTCACGACACACACACAAACACACACACACACACACACACACACACACACACACACACACACACGTTGGTGTTACTATTGTTGTGAGGACACTCTTATGTGCACATAATGCCCCTAGCCCCTTACCCTAATCTTAACGATCAAAATTAAATGCCTACCCAAAACCTATTTCAAGCCTGATCCCAGCGTGTTAGTGTGTATTCAGGTTATCACTCAGGTTATCCTTGAAAGACAGAGAGAGAGGCAACCCAAGAACACATTTGCTTTTTTAGTCAATGGGTGCTGTTCACGTGTGTTTTTGTAGGTTTACATAATTGAAAAAGCTACTTTCATCAAAATACTGTACAACTTTATTTCACAACAAAACTGAAAGACAAGACTGTGTCAGGGGCAGCCATGTGGCCTCATTACACTCAAAGAAGGGAATTTTTTTTTCATTAAGGATGCATCCATTATTCAGCAACAACCTAATTGATCCATGTCTCTGAGTTGTAAAGTAATAGCAAATTGATTGATTTATCCTCAAGAGGGAAAGTGGTGGGAATTGTGTGACCAAAAAGAACGGCAGAATCATCGGCTTTGAGCTGATGGATGAGACTGGAATAGCAATGAATAAAAGAAAGGGCGGGGGGGACAAAGATGAGGTGTGTCAAAAACAGTTGATGACGAATGGGAGATTAAAGCATGTTTGAATTTCTGAAATCACATGGCAGGTACCTCAAAAGACTCTCAGCCTCAGCAGTCATCATATTTTATAGCCACTATAATTATATTAGGTCATCATTTTTTAAGCTAAGATATCAGAAGCAAAGCTGCCCCAGCTCAGAACCTACACCAGTATCCTTCCAACAAGGCTCAGCAATGAAATACAGCCTGAATAAACACATCGTGGGGAATTTCAGACTAAACAGAAAAAAAACAGCCATGTTACTCATCTAGAGAACTCTTTAAATGTACAGGGAGGAGGAATGATATTGTTCCTCAATAATTTACAAATGTGAAGAGAGAGTTATGTTTTAGAAAGATTTCAAAACCTACATTGATTCAAAGGGTGTTTGTGAAATTTGATCCATGAGCAGGTGTCTCTGAACGGCTTTCTCTATTGATCACATCTCATAAACGGCACTTGTCTGTACCATGAAGAATGGACTCCGAGGGTCAATGGACAGCTGAGAAGGAGCCAATAGCTCAATAGAATGATCAGAGTAATTACGTAAGAGTCTGGGTTACACAAAGGTGTAATGTAGCGATGGTGGTGGTGGGCTTGTCACAGACTTGACAGGGAGACTAAATGGGAACTACTGAAAGGCAAATACAAAATGCAGTCTAACATGTCAACAATGTAACCTGAAATCCATTACTAGCAATTAAAAAAATCAATATCACCTCACAAGCATCTCACTCAAGCTGTCTGTTAATTCTAATTTTAATTTTTTGTCTGTTAATGCATGACAGGCTAACAGCAATTAATGTCAATACCATTTGATGTTGTTAGAGTTGAATACTCAAAGTGTTTTCACTGAGCTTTTGTGTGTTTTGTTGTATCCAGCTATTCTATAGGGATGTAGCTGTAAACAGATACTGTAAGTACAAGATACTTTTTAAGTCTTGCAATAATATTGTTCAAAGTCACTTTATTTCATTATCAGTTCATGTTTTTCTCAATTTAATCATGCTTGAAAGTATTAAAATGTCAAGTAAAATTACTCAAATGTCAACTAAATCAGTAAAAATTGCACTTTGACACTAAAGAAAATGAATCATCTAAGGATGTCTTCATGTTGCTACTTTCCTCACTTGAATGGTGATTTTACATCTTTGTGAATACAGCAGGAGAAATCATGCTGGCAATTAAGAAAACAGAACATCATAGGAGTTGGGTGGAAGTGGAGTGCACGGCCTATACAGGGAGAGTGCACGAACATCACGTGAAATGGCCATTGTCAGGGGCATGGAGAAAACTAGCATAATCGTGATCATTCTTCAAATTCATTCAAGAGAGCCTGAGATTTTGTCTAAACACGACTATGACCTACACAATCTAAAATATCATTACTTCCTTCTGTGCATTTGGATAGAACCCGACATTTTGTTTTTAACAACGAAATAAGAGTGGAAAGCAGGAACCTGTTGAGCTGCCATACTTCATTGTTTCTGGGCAAACAACTGGGCAGCTGGAAAAGGGAGATACAGTGCAGCTGTGCTCTGAAAGGTTAAATGAGCACAAACCTGCGTGTCTCCTGATAGTACTTCTATTGATGCTACTGCTGTGGCAGCTGCTGTTTTGTGTCTTTGTGTCTCTCTGCAGAACTTGACCACAATGTTCAGTCTCATTCCATGGACTTACCTGGACCTTAGTCTCTGTCTTTCTGTCCCACTTTCTCATTCTTTCTTGTTCTTATTTTTTCTCTCATGTCCCGTGTTCCTCTCTCTCACTTACGCTCTCTGCTAACCCCCTGGGCTTCAGTTTTGAGTCTTGCAAAGTTTTAAGTCTGTCAGAGTTTTCCCCGGTGATCGAAGTCAGATGTGGGTGTCTTGAAGTGTTCAAAATGAAATAACTTAGACATTGTGACATCAATCAACCATCGACATATTATCTGCAGAGGATCCCTTAGGGATACAGTAAGTTAGCCTGTGTACTTAACAATTTTCTTTATTATAAACATGTATGACTTCTCCATGTGTCGATGAAGGTATCTCTTTAATTTAATACAAAGTTGTAAAAAATTCTAATTATGGTCTTTGTATTTCACTCACTTTTTAGTGTTTTCTTATTATCTCCTGCAGCTATAGTAGCTGCAGGCCACCTATTAATATTAATTGCAGGTAATTTTCCTTTCCTGCTGTTCTTTAATATCAGCTGAGCTAAAAGATGTCAGCCCAGCTTTCCGCATTCCTAATTAACAAAAGTCTTTCCAAGGAGAAAGAGGAGGCAGGCACACAATAGAGAATTGAGATAGAGGGAGTAACTAATCTGTAACACTTCCAGCAGTAACGACTGAAAAGTGGTCATATGATACTGTATACCACTGGTTATTGGGACCAGTTACCATTAATTGATTACAAGACTGGCCTCTGACACGGACATACTCTACCTCTGATTGGATAATGGTGGACCTGAATGTGAACCTGAAAACTGTTCAATCACTTCTGACAGAGTAGAAACTGTGTGTATGCAAGTCCATACATCCATCAGTAGATTAGATGTTACATTTTAGATTCTCTCCATCTCATCTGAGACAACCTGCATTAAGTGTTACCATTGCTGCTGTCTGACTGTTTTATTGTCCATCATTATGAGAGCACTGATAAGAAGAGGAGTTGCAACTGGAAAGCCTGCATGCTGTATGCAGCTGAGACCATTTGTTTCTGGCTATCTTCCACAGCCAGGGAGCAGCTAGCGAGGCACGGTGCCGATGCCGGGGGTAAACAAGCAGAAGCTGCCGACAGTGTTAATCACAGTTTTACTGCTTCCATGCTCTGGGGTTTGGAGGCAGTGGCTGGTTGGAGTGTTCATCGTCCTCTTTTTTTTTCCTTTTTCTATCACACCAAAGATCCTTTCCACACCATTAGTGCTCTCTGCTGAGCTGTTCCATCCAGGTTCACTACTGTACTAATACAGTAGAGCCCTGTGCAGCACCATCTGCCATAAGCACAACTAACTACGGTAAATGTGGACACATCAGCACATTAGAGGAGCTGCGCCATGTGGGCTGTGTTGCAGCCCACTGCTGTGCTACATGGTTTTACTCGATATGGGGGGGGGATTGCTCAGAGCATGAGATATTGTACCTCAAAGGACCAGTGAAGGACAGAGCGAAAGAGTGAGACTGAGGCCAGATTTACTACCTTCCTTTCAGACACATTCTCTGCCTACAAATATGAATGTTATTTGTTAAACTTCTGGAGGTTCTGGACTTCTGTTCTGGAGGTTCAGCAGTTTGCTCATGTGAAGTATGTGAGGGTCAGTTTTACATAGGGATGTGTCAGCCTCTTAAGAGAAGCTCCAGCCATTTCAAAGACTTACTTTGCAGAGGAGCTGCACCAAGTTTATTCAAAAGCAAAAAGCACCACTTTGTCAGAAACAAGCATATAGAATCTACTAATGAATGCAACAGAGAGGAGATATTCAGTGATCTATAGCAACTGGACTCATTATAAGACTTTTAAAATGTGAACTAATTTGCAACAAAGGTGGGATTCTTTGGAGACATCAACCGTATCAATAGAGCAGCATCGTCACTAGCTGCCTGCTCTGGCATGAGCAGCTGTTGGCTCTACACAGAGTAGCTCCCTCTCCCACCGGTTGCTATGTGTAACATGTTATTATGAGACAATTTTCTTTTGTGTGTCAGTTTGTGTTTCTTTATCTATTTTTTAGGGATTTGTTTTTAATTTAGGAATTAATTTTGTGACCCTTACTGCATCCATTTTGTTAGCAACAGTCATTTTTCTGAGTTGGAGTTCCATTTCAGGATTAATGAATTTAACATTTTAATTGACTGGTTGAAGCCTTCACCTAGCAGACATTTTCATTGCATTGTTTACACACCTGCTTCACAAACATAAATGCAACAAGACCTGACCTTGCTAATGTAAAAATTACAGTAACTTAACTCACATTTCAACAAAAGGAAATGTAGGAAAATCATTTTTGAATCAATGTGAAAGGGGCCACTCTGACAAACATACTAAGACAATTGCATTGTTTCCAGTGTTTCCCCTACTTGGGGCCCCACATGACCCACCCATTAGACCAAAAAAAGAAAAAAAAAAAAAAAAGTTTCCTAATTTGTGTTCATTTCTTTCATTTATGTCTTTACTGTGTTTTGCTGTCATTTATTGGCATGTTCCTCTCCTCTCTTCTGCTCTCGGTTTCACTGTGTTTCTGAGCCCTCCCTGCACACACACACAGCACAGCTGAGTAGAGGAGAGACAGGTTGACAACTCGTTAAGTTAAGTGCAATAAAAGCATTCCAACAAGTGTTATAAATCCCCCTAAAACCAAAAATGGACAGATGTCAACCCCAAACATGGTTGAGAGTCAGCACACTTATCAGCTCCATTTCAAGCACCAGTAAGTAGCCATTGTCAGCCAACAAGCTCTGATCAATATACTGCAGTGTTTCCCCTAGAATTTTTTTAGGGCCTTGTGGGACGCACCCAAAAAAAAAAGAGGCTCCCAAACACAAATTATTATTGATTTCTGAATTAATGTTTATTTGGCATTATTATTGGCATTTTTTTTTCCTTGTACAACTATAGGGGAAACATGCTCCCTGACCAGCACCAAACCATTTACGTCAGTGATTAGTTGGTGAAGAAAGTGAAACATCTGGCAAAGAGAAAGATTTGCTTCTTTTCTGCTTTTTGCGTCGCGCAAAATGTCAAAAGTAATGGTCCTTTTTGTAAATGTCTTGGTATCAGCAAAATACACGTTACAAGCCAACTGAATGAACTACCTAAGGAATGAGGCGAAGTGTGCAGTCATCATCACTGTAAACAGGTATTCTGGCTATTATTAGACAGACATTACCTTAAAAGTACACTAACTGATCACAACCACAGTTACACTATCAGGAGACACTCCACATGCTTCATGCAGCTTAGTGGTTATTATTGCAGCTGTACCTGATAAATCTGTATATAGTGGAGCAGATATAAAGGTCACACAGGTTCCACGTAATAACCAGATCTCTGTAACCATTCGATAGATGAGAAAAACAAACACTATCACACAATCTCCCAGAGCGACACATTTTTTAAATTCTTACTCATAAAGCAAGCGTTATGGCGCTTGCCCAGGGTTCAGCAAAAGACCAAGTTTCAATCTTTTATGAGAGGTTTGCTGAACCTTTCAGAGACTAAACTATCACGCCAGGGCCAGCATGCCCGGCTCTGCAGTAGACTTGTACATGGTGTGTATTACTATGCTAAGATGTGCTGTGAGTCAGTCACAGTGTACACACATGGTCCTCAGACTCATCTTAAGGGGGAACAGAGGGATCTGGACTGACGGAGCCCCCAGATTGAATTGAGGATAAAAGTCTGTCTGTACAATTCCCTACCTTCTACATCCTGACGTGTCATTTCTCAATAGCAAACTTCAGACGACTGCTCGACTGAGGTCCTATTATATAGATGTCATAATACACTATATCAGCACTGACCTCGTATTACAAACATGCTCAGCTGACCCTGGTCCTGGCAGGCCCCAGCTGGCCCTGCAAAGGACCTTTAACTTTTGACATGCCTGACTCACCACTTTGAAGTCTTCAGCGCTGCACTCCGTGCCTCGGTAGAAGCAGGACAGCAGCATGTCCTTGATGTCGTGGCCTGTTCGGTCGTAGAATTCGCGCATGTTGAAGGGGCGGGGCTTATAGTTGTCAAAGTCAGCCCTCTCCTTCAGGACCTGCAGGACATTTTCCTCCACCAGGTGTGGGTCCCGGATCTCATACCTGGACAAGAAGGTTCTGGGTTTACTTATGTGAACATGAGGAAGCACATTCACAAATATGCGTGCACTAATAAACTACCTTTGTCCGATCTCTTAATTCACTTTATTTTGTCATAAACGCAACATAACAGCACAAAATCTGTAATTGTAATTACTTGACCATGGTTTGTTTTGTATTACTGCACCTTTTCTGTGTCTCCAAGAAACCCATCTCAAAATATAATCTCAAAATCACACACAAACTCCTCTAATCTTTTTATGTCTTCTCTTGTTGTGTGAATCACAAGAAAATGTATTTTTTGGAAAGGACTTACTTCCAAATGAATACATAAATATGAATAGCAAAAAACAGAGCAAACATCAAAAAAGCAAAAAGAATTTTCACAGATTGCAATTCTCAACAGTCCATTTTATTCAAACAAAATGATCTTCAAACACTAAATGTTAAGCTACCTTTCAGTGAAAAAAAAAAAGACATGATAGAGAGGAATTCCCATAGAAAGCGGGGCGAGACACAACCGTAGCTGTACCTCAATGAGTTTGGGAGGCAGACAAGTATTACTGGCAGGACAATAGGGATTAACATGTAAAAAATTAACAGAGAAGCAGCAAAAAGAGCACATTCGCCTTCGAACTGAACCAAAGATACATATGTGCATGCCAGCTCTTCCAGACCCGCAGCATGCTCTCAGAATATTAAACACATGCTGTCCGAAACCCAGCGGCCTAGCTTTGGCACGCCAGCCACCACGGGTTGTGCTGAGTGGGGGCAAAATAGCTTGTTATTTAAAGGAATGGGAGTATTTCTTTTCATGCAATCAAGTTAATCAATCTGCCAAATAATTAGGATTAACTGTGATGGCAGACCGTTTTCATATCGTAAGCATAACAATCGTCATAGTGCTGTAATTCAGGCTGAGGATGCTGCACACTCTGGGAAAAATACATAGATTATTTAAAGTTTAAATCAATGCCAAACACTTCACCTAGCATCTGCTGCATTTTATTCAAGTGCAGAATGTAATAAGGTGCATCATGTAGAGAAGCATACACACTGACTTTCTCTTCTTCTCCATTTCCTCCATCACACAAACACATAAAACACATGACAAATTCTGATTCATTTGTGTGTATCAACACACACCAAACGGAAACTCAAGTGCAATGGCCGTACTCGCAGAAAGACAACAATGGGGTAGGCATTTATGACAGGCCTCTGCTTGACAACCACCATCAACCTCCAGCACCTGCTCACAGTCATTCGCAGATACAGATTAACCTCAATTAACTAATGTGGCCCTGCTCCGAGAAAGAACGGCCCATTGATGACCGCCGCTGCGTGATGGGCCATCAGTGGTACAAGCATCCAAATTATGGAGTGCTAAGATTAACCATTACTGACAGACACTTATGAGAATAATTTGTTAGAACACACAGTGTGTATCAGAGTGAACAGCACAATAAAATAATGCATAATTGTTTTTTGAATTAAGCAGTAAGGTAAATCATTCCTTCTGTTTCTTCCCAATTAAAGTACACCAAAGAAGTAAAGTCCAGTTTTTGATAGTGCGTCCTGAATTTGTGTTTAATGTAAGAGAGCAGCAGCCATATATTGTGTTATTGTAATAATTTTGGACAGCTCAATTTACATTTGCAAACATGAATAAGTCTGTCCCAAGCTGGAGAGACCAGAATTAGAATTGAAAAGCATGAGAGACAGCGGGAAACAAAGGCGTACCCGTCTCCTCTGACAATAAATCTGTGAATGACTTTGTAGTTGCTGACAGCAGAGTTATTTCTCATGGATATGGGCACTATTTCAAACCACAATTGGTGGTAAATCTTTATGGATTTTTTTCTTTTAATTCCACAAGGTCAAGCTTTGTCAGTGTTCATGAACAAGATTTTGTCCCTTGATGATGGGAACAATGTAATTTGATCCATGAATAAAAAATGAAATATTACATTATTTCTTCGTGAGCACTGCCTTAATATTCAACTGGCGATAAAGTTTTTAACTCCTGTTCCAACCAAATTACAAGAAATGTAATATGTTCCACTGCAGCTACAGTGCTGTTTACCTGCTACAAACAGAACGAAATAAAATATTCACCGTGAGAGACAGTATGTGCTGTAATTTGAAATGAAGATTTGTTTCTCTCCCCTGCACTCATACCACTGAAGTGAGATGGGAATCTGTCATGCTTCATGTTGAACAGAGTTAACAGTGCTGTGATGAAAAAGATCGGGACTATTGTTCTGACCAAGCGTCGAATTGAAGACTACACAGTATTATCATCATCAAATTCAATATCAAAGACTAGGTGTTATAGCTATCATATTCTGCTATTTCACCAGTAATTTAAAGTCACAATCACAGATTATAAACAGTAACATCAGTGAGTAAAATATCAGCATTGCCAGCCCTTAAAATCAACCCTGTCTGATTATTTTGGTTTTGGTTTACACGTTCAATAGGAGTAACAGCTGTCATATTTTGATTTATCTTTTTAAAAAAGGGAATGTAAGAAGAATTAGCATAAGCAGTAGAAACTATACACCATAACAGACTAAGGACAAAACAGTGCATATGACCACTATACTCACAGATTAATGATGAACCCAAGACAGGCCATTCATTAGCTGCTACGTTGTCCTTAATACATCTGGCTGTTGTTGAAACTATATTAAGGCAAATTAAGGTCATGTAAGGTTAATGAGTAACTGCAGCTGTGTGTGAATGTGTGAACAGATCATGGACTGTAAATGTGTGACCTGGCTGGCTTTAGTGTATTAATTACATCGCCTTTTAAAGAAGTACATTGACAAGCGAGATGTGTGGGCTTAAGGAAGAGTGACAGCAGCTCTGAACACAGTTCAACCAGATCTGCCAATCACACGAGCACAGACCAACCTTTATCACAAATTGCCTTCAACTTTTGGGAATACACAAATCATTATTTCATTGACTGAGTTTTTAGTTTAAATTATTGCCCAAGTGGCCTGAAAGCGCTTTAAAATAATTACATTATGCAGCAAACCACGCTGTATGTCAGAGAGAAATATTAGATTTTCCAATTAATCATGATTTCTATTTGACTGATATAGCAATTCTTAAAATCTCAACACCGATCTTGCATTTGTGTCTTTTCTCAGTAAACATGTACATGTGTGTTGAATGTCATGTATAGAGTGCTTACTTGTTTTAAGTGGTTCAGTTGGTGTGCAAGTGTGTAAAACATCTTCTTTGTGGAAAGTGAGTTAATACAATGTGCAAAAAAAAGTTTTGAGTCATGAATAGTTTCAGTCTATGTGGACCCGCCACAGACATCTTGTCAACACAAACAGTGCCGATAAATTAGTGAGCAAACATTCAGTTTCTTTCCTGTCTGTGCGCAACATGATAATTAAAAGTGGATGCCTGTACTTAGATGAGGTATGTGCTGACAGTCGATGTGTAGCTTTACTGGGATTTTATTTTATTTTTTTAAATATGCATAATGATGCTCCCTTATAAGTGGGTTTTCATTATTCTTGCTCTACTGTTTTGCACATGTAGACCTAAGAGAAATAAATAAATAAATAAATAATTATATATGTGTGTGTGTGTGTGTGTGCCTTGCTTTAGTTGTTTTGCATTTACCAAAGAAAAATACATCCGTGGTCCAGAGTTTTATAACCAGGATTATGTGTTTATAATTTAACCTATAATGTGCACTTTAAACAATCTTATATTCAAGGAAACAACTGCTCACTTGTTGAATATAGAAAAAATGTAAGTTCCCACGAAAAATTCTGAGAAGTACTTGGTATTAATCTGATCAGTATTTATCTGATGTAACTGAATTGAATGGAATCAAAATTAATCGATTTTGGACTTTCTGAATCGATCAAATCAAATCACCGAGAGAGCAGGGAGAGGAAAGGCTGGGAGGAGTGAAGTGGTTTGCTTTCGAGTCTCATGCTAGCGCTAGATTGGTTTCCAGAACTTGCACTCGAAGCATAACAGAACTTGGCTTTAAATACAACTGATATAGCATTTGCAATTGACAGGAATTCTAACGACTGGAAAAAGCTAGTCTGAAGCCCTGAAAATGACAGGTTAAATTGCACAGGCTAGTGAAATCACAGCTCAAAATTACTTCAGTACCCTCGCCCACACAGGGACTACATCACAACACTGTCATGTTTTATTCTAATAAGAGAATACAGCCTGTTGTGGTACATTCTGAACTTAATTGAATTTTATCCTGAGCCTGTGTCTTATAAGCAACACAAAGCTGCCAGGAGAGCACTTAAGACGCTGTGCTCAGATCCCCGAGTCAGGAGGCTTTAGTTGAAGCGCATACAATCACAATAATATGGGTAGATTTTTAATATTGCCCTGCCACTGCTCCCTAAAGCAATCACAGCAAACTCGCTACATAGGGGTGGGGGGAGACTAAATTGGATTATGGGCCACAAGCACTTTAATTTTCTTGCGGGGACTAAAACGAATGAAGGAGCATCTGCATCACTTCGTCACCTCATGAGAGGAGCAAGTAAATACCAGTAACCTCTGATTTTCAGAGTGAACTTTGACAGTGAGACTGTGGTCACAAAACTGTTCCGTCTGAGGACTTCACATATTCAGTTATATAAAAAAAAAAGGAATAAAAAAATCTTACTCCACAGCAGCTCATACTCCCGTTGTATTAAGATGGTGTTAGTACCTCAGGCTGTGTGACAACAATGAACACATCTTAGTGTTTCCAACAGAATTTGGGATTTGGGGGAAAAGGAGGTCTACAGTATTCAACATTAACAAGAACAGTAGCTTTCTTCCATTGTGCTCCACTGCAAGTATTTTACTGCTTTGTGGCAAATAAATTACTGAACAATATATGCGGCTCCACTGCTTCACATTGTGTCAAATGAAAAGCAAAATGTGATTGGATACTGAGCCCAGTCGTGGCATATGCATACTGCATGCTCTTATGGGCACATGGGCATGCAGAGAGGGCCGGTAAACTCAGGGATTTCTCCCAGAGCTCCCAATGGCTGGATTTGATGTATTTGGGAAAATGAGAGAGAGAGAGAGAGAGAGAGAGACAGAGACAGAGAGAGAGAGAGAGAGAGAAAGAGAGAAAGTGAGGGGCAAGGAGGGGATGAGCGAATCAATGTGCCGCACACAGCTCTACAATTAAATAAGATTTTACCCATTTGAAAAAATAAAATAGAAGATCAATATGTGGCAGTCAATGTTGTTACTGTGTATGGGAAACACTGCATCTTGATATAATATCAGGTAATTATCCAATTAGCTCTAATTGAACTCACACACCAGAGAGGACAGGATTGTTTTTTTGTGCAGTGTCCTTGAAAATGAATGAGTGGAATGATTTTCCTGGTAGCAGTGTTTTGACAATCACATCTTAATGATGGTGCACCTGTGGCACACACTCATTATGCCATTTTGGTCAAGATCATAGAATTGCAAACAAGGGCGACCGAGAGGCGAAGCAAACACATGTCTATCATACTGATGAGCAATCACATAAACAAACAATGAAAGCAAAATACAGTAATCATATTTGGTCTGTTAGAAAAAGTTTACCAATACTAAAATGCCTACTTATGTCTCTCCAGTAGTAATCTTATCTTTGGTAAACAATCACTATATAAACAATATAAATTCAAATCTACCCACATTTGAGAAATAAGCTTTATAAGCAACTCTCTGATTTTGTGTTTCCTGCATAATGATCTGGCCTCACCATGTCCTTCCATAAGCACTTTTTTTACACCACTCAAATCCTGATTAGGACCTGTGATCTTGCTGAGACAGATAATACCGTCAGAGTTATGGAGCATTACATTTTGTGGCACTTCACATACACACTGCGTATGTGACTTTGGAGCATGTTTGCAAGCTCAGGAGACATGTTCAAGCTTGAGAACTGTGTAAGCAGAAGACTCGCTACTCTGACTTTCATGAGCTGATTCAGCATTTTTGGCAGCATACACTATATTACCAACACCTATTCCAAAATGACCTTTCTTTTGTTAATTATCATATAATTGCCTCTGCGACATAATAAAAAATAAAATTGAGCAATTTACTTGTAATGTTCTGCACTGCTGCACTGCACTGATTGTTTTTTGGGGGATTTTTTTGTGCAGAAACTTCTTGATTGGGGTAAGTTCAGGGGAAGTTATTTGTAGCTAAGCAATGAATTTCACAGCATCAAAGACAGCCTGGCCTCAGTGATATCACTGCTTCCTCCTGACACTGATTTACACAAACTCACAGCAACATAACACTTTGTTTTCCGTCTGCCCTTTTCTAACAAAACGAACAGCATGTCACTTGATATCCTGAAGTTTACCAATGAAATGTTTTTCCCCCAGTCAATGTTTTATCTAAAAGCAGCGTCTACAGGAAACCCTGAGAACTTTTTATCTACAAGTTAGACTCACGTTGCTCCAGAGACTGACCTGCTAACAAAGTCTTGTCATATTTTAAGAAAATAACACATACTGCACCAGTCTCTAAGAAAGTAAGCGGACACTTCCTCCAAGGCAAAACTGAACGGAGGAGAGGCAAGAAACAGTGTGAGAGATGAGAGAGTGTTAATCAGCGAGACAACTCTGTAGCTTAACAAACAGCACTAATTACACAGGGATAAAGACTTGTTCATCATACAGCTTACGAGACACAAGTTAATTGCCTCTGCATGTACTCCCCTCCCTCCATCAAAAGTCAGCTTGTTCCAATGTCACTTGGAGCAAGTGCCACTGCTTTCATTTTCCTGTTTCCTCTCTCTTCCTCATTCTGTGCTGTTTGCCCTCATGTTTTTCACATCTCACTTCTTCCAGGAAATCTGGCTGAAACCTGCTCCAATATATCAAAAGACATGGCAGCCTTTTGTTGATATTTTAATGGTCTGCCATTACAGCTGACAGTACAAACACAGAGAAACAAATCCATGTAGGATGTAGACACTCTGGTTGAAATCTACACCATACATAGGACTAGAACTGCAGCCCCGAGCAATGGAACGTATTTCTTTCCTGTAAGGTTATCACCTGTAATATGGATGTATAGAGGTCACGAAGCAACGATATTCAGTATGAAAACGGGGAATTGAATTTATGTCATCCTAGCATGTACCGCTCTCCGACTGTGCCTTGGGCTGCAGAGCTGTGTGGATCAATATACTAAAAATACCCTGAGTAATGTGTTCAAAACTATGTGTTTGTATTAGATCTTTTATTTTTGCATGAGAGCAGTGTGTGTGTGAGTATGTGTGAGTGTGTGTGTGTGTGTGAATTTCATTGCTTTAGCTGTGAATACAGAGTGGAGGACGGTCATCTGTATTGTGCTGCTAAACGTGATCAGAATACACTGTGTGGAACAAAAAAGAAAAAGTTAAGAAATTTAAAGTCAAAAGTTTCAACATCAACGGTGAGCTTGTCATGGCTGCCAAAAGACTAAATGATCAAAGCACAGCAGAAAACAATGAGTGTAAAGGGAGGGGATGGCAGCTGTGAATCACACACACACGTCTCCACACTTTGTCAGCAGGGGATTTAAATATCTACTCCTCTACTTATCCAATATTGAGATATTCATATCACATGAACTGTAAAATGATGAGGCAAGGAATTGCACTGGCGGCATTTTCTCCTTCATCATTTTACATTAACCACTTAGAAATAGCTCATCCATCATCTGTTACCTGGGGGATTTAAATGATCTGCGATAAGATGTGTTCTTTATCATTAATTTTTCTTTTTAAATCAAAAACTGTATCAACATATTGCAGCAGATTACTATTAGGGGTATATTTCATATTGTTGAATAGGGTTTCATACATACATCAGCTTATGTGCAGTTTGCATTTCAGATGACATGATCAGTAATGTCACTACATTACTAAATAACCAATTTTAATGTCGCTTTCCCCGCTTTCAGAAAACACCCTTTCATCTGTATCTTTTTTTCCTCAATTACCTCAGGCTAAGGTCAGTCCAAGTTCACGTTCACAGAGACCCTTAAAAGACTTTGCATTTTTTGTCCATGTTGTTTTAACATCTCCCAGCGGCTACAGCAATAAACAGTGAGGGAGGTGTCAAAACAACAGTGCTTTGCACCTCCATGTGACATACAAGATTTCACGATTTAGACATTAAAGTAAATCTAAGTTTTCATGTCCACTAGGCTAAAACCAAAATTTTAATTTCATGTAACTTCAACATTCACTTACAGATATAAACTACTGGGCCTCACAAATAAAGCATCGCCACTGCTCCCCTTTATAAAATATCTAACAAAGGAGTTTCAGTCTCTCAGTGTCAGTGGTTTCAGGGATTTAGTGATTTAATGGTCCTCAATTAATTTTATTGGAGTAAAGTCGAGTTCAGTTACATGATAACTGCAGTAGAATGTACCCAAATTAAAAATGTAATGTTGTTTCAGCATGTTTCAGTCTTATCACTGTTATCTCATATTGTGCACTGGACACAGTCAGATCCTCAATCAACAATTGCTAAATCTTCACAGATGGGTTTCCCTCAGCAGCTAGTGCATCTGTTTGGGATTCTGAGTGCTGAATACTGGTTTGTTTTATCCTACATAGAAGAAACTGCCCTGTGTTACTGAATGAAAGGAAATCAAAGATCAGGAGATATCTGCCATAAAAGTACTTTTTCATTGGCTGACTTGCCTCTGACATCATGCATACCAACAGGTAGACTCTGTTGTATGCTATGGTACAGGCAGCCCTGAAACGCACAGGTGAAATACATAGGAGGCAAACACACACACACACACACACACACACACCTGCCGTTGAGCAAGGCAAGGAGCTCCCCAGCGTGGTACAGATCGTTGCGGGTCACCCGGCTGAAGCGGAAGGAGTTGAGGTTGCAGAAGGTGACCGAAGGGAACACCATCATCGGAGCCGCGACCTCGTCCAGTTTGGTGACATGGGGGTACTGGAAGTACAACTGCACCCGGTCCACGCACACCATCACCAGCACACCTACGGAGCCCAGAAAGAACAAAATCCACAGGCTGCGCTTGATACACATCCGCTCATAAGTGAACATGTGCGAGATGCCATGCAGCGTGGATCTGCTGGCAAAAACTTCAATAGGAGCCGGTCTCTTGTAGTCCATATCCTCCGAGTCCGCTTTGAGATCCATTATGTCCCCGGGATGAGTTTAGATGAATCAATGTCGCAAAAAGAGCAAACAGCCTTTAAAGATAAGTAGATGCTTTATTAATGGGAAGGAGGTTAGTGTCTGCAAGTTCACGCCCTTCTACGCATGTATTTCTCATGCAGTCTGTGTGAGATGTTGCGTCACTGAGAGACAGCCCGACATTCAGAGCATTTTACCCAGGATATCCTCAAAATACCCTGTGCTTACGTGAAAACACTTGGAAAAAGTATAGGTATGGAAAGCATGTGTTGTTCCTCGGCTGGGGTCACAGTTTCATAATAAACAGCCCGGTGTGGAGCGCGCATGGACAGATGCCAACGCTGTCCTCTCCTCCTCGCACACTTCTGTAATATTACCGAGTTGATATTTGGCTTCCACGCTCTTAACAAAAAGCAGAAACACTGGGCAGGTCAAGAGAAAAACACAGATCACGGTTGAGAAGGTAGAAAACAAAAAGACAAATCACCTCGGCGAGGAAAACAAGGGAATCTGATGAAAAAAAAAAACAAAGCGGTGGTGTATTCTCTGTGTATGTGTGTGTGTGTATGTGTATGTGTGTATATATAAATATATATATATGTGTGTGTGTGTGTGTGTGTGTGTGTGTGTGTGTGTGTGTGTGTGTGTAAGGCAGAGAGTAGACTGGCTACATGGCTTTCCCCGCTCTTCATAGGCAATCCAAACACGTGCAGAAAAACAAATACCCGATGATTTCTCGCCTGTTAGCGTTTTAAAAGCAGTCGTCCGGATGTCCTGTGTTTACCACAGCCAGGATAAACAGCTGCATCACAGAGGAGCTGGTTCTGTCAGATAGCTGCCTCGGTGCGCCTCTCCTCGCTTGCATGCATCCATTCCCTCCTCCGACTGCCTCCACAACAATGCAGGGATAATTACTCCGGTTTTATTTGGATTCCCACTCGCTTATCCTTGAATAACAAATTCTGGAGAAAAAAAAATGTTGACCTGGGCAAAAAAAGAAAAATACAAATCCCGCCCGAGATGCTTAGCGCTATGAATTCAAGGAAAGCCACCTCAGAGGCGGTCGCGGTGTGCCCGGATCAATTAAATTCGCCCCAAACAGGAGAGAGCAAGGATAGGACGGCATGTGTTTTACACCGGGTGACGAAGTCCAACGTCGGTGTCATTCCAGCAAAGCTTATATTTTACCCAGAAGCGAGCTATTGTACTACTGAGCATACAATTTAAATGATGACGATATGCTATGACTCAAGAATTAGTCATTACCTTAACCGCTGGCAATTTACACACTCCTGTGTTTCTCTGAGTCCTCTTGAGCTAGCCGAGATGACAAGCTAGCTAGCATCAAGTTTTACTTTCCACATGTGAAAGTTACTGTTTTTATTTAATAAAGTTAACTGACACAACGTTACATTGTTATTTACAAGAGACGTACAATAAGTTATTTTACCAGGGTTTTTCAAGTTAAATTGGCCCCGGTACTAGGAGAATGCCAAATGTTCAAACGTAGTGTTAACGTCAGGTGTGTAGCTATTGTACGGAAGCCGTTGAGAGCAAGACAAAATAACATTTCGGGAAAAAAAAAAACATTTTTTAAAAAGAAGAAAAAAATAAAACAGCAGCATTGCTGCTTGTGGGAAATTTACCAAGAAGACCTTAGCCTAGCTTAGATAATTAATACAATGTAGCATCAAGCTTTGCACTCTACTGATGAAACCTAGGCTAATATTTCATTTTATGAAGCAGAATGATGAGAAAAATGTTATGTACAAGAGACAAAGTTAGCTTGGCAAAGGGAAAGCCAACTGAATTCAAATTGAGGTAATGGATAGCTTTAGAGATTTACATGCAACGAATGCAGCAACAAAACCACAAACATAATGTCTCACTAAAGACATCAGACTTACTGCTCATAAGAAATTTGGCTAAAACTATAATTTTGTGGCTAAAATAAGATTCACAAACATATTTAGCATTTTACAAGTCATTTTAACATGTTTTTGCACTTATAAACATCTCCTAAATTTGTCAGTTAGGCCTACTTGTTATATAATGTTGGCAAAAATGGATACATTTTGCATGACTTCTCAAATTGCTTGTGTTCATTTGTGCTATGTCCTTACAGCATGATGAACACATTTTTTCACGGACATCTTTTTTTAATCTTGAGTAATCAGAAATGTTCCCCGGGTTAAAAGGAGATTTACATCTTTTAGTATTCAGTTGGCAAAGATGTTTAACACATGACTCACCACACTTGCATTTAGCATGCTGGCTTTTTATTTTATTATTTTATCTATTTTGAGACATTTCTCAAAGTAAGATACTTATCCTTCAGACCAACACGTGTTGTATTTAGTGCAAATTGTAAGACCAGGGTCAGAGATTTTTTAGCTTATTTAGTAATAAGTTAACAAAGATGTGTCTGTGCACATGGCTTAGCACAATGACATTTTATGTATTTGTCCTCATTACTGGTGATTAAATGGTCTTAAACGTGACGTGTAATTTATGAGTGGAAAAGCTGTATTTCTGATACATCTAGTAACACACGACACTGTCTATGGGTAAATTCAAGAGAGTAAGTACTGGGTCAGTGAAGTAGCATTTAGTTTTGGCAGCATATCAGTGCAGTTCTAGAGCTGACCAGACAGTTACCGACAGAGGAGCATTTGGTCAGCTTGTAGTGGAAGCGTCCCATTAGGGCACAGACACATTCTAGTTAAATTTTAAAAATAAAATAAGAAAGAGGTTACCTCAGCACTCAACAAAACAGGGCAGAGGTCCACATGAGCAACTTACTCTGATCACAGGAAGTTTAACTAAAAGACAAAAGTAACCTACAAGGAAAAGATATGTAACACATTACTTTAGCATTAAATATGTACTGTAAACACAAATGCGATCAGACATGATTGTACATAAACGCACATGTGCTGATTGCAGAAATACAGTACTGTATGTTTGTGCGTGGAGGTGCACAGTTACTTTGTAAAATGCAGTTTTAGATAATATATAAACATATACACATACACATATGCATACTTATACACGGAAAATTGCACACATATAGTACCTGCACATATGTTGTAGACATTAGCACATATTGTATTACATGAGCATTAATGCATGTTTTACTGAATACATGCATGTACGCATACACACAGTTCACAGCTCACGCAAATCTCTGAACAAATCTATTTTCTCCCCTGACCAATTCTATGTAGTTGACTGAATGGAACATCCAAATATGTCAGAGTGAGTGAGTGAGCCAAACACAGGCAATAAGGCAGATGTGTCGCAAGACTGCCAGTGCCAAATCTGTCATAGAAACCGTATTGCCAGGAGGCAAGGGTAGCTCACCCATGAAATTGTTCATAATGCGTCCATAATTGCCATTTGCCATAGTATTGACTGTGACAATGTGGTAGTCATCTATAAAGCCTGCATCTTATATTGATGAGCAGTGCTTGGAAGATGAGCCATGCTCTGATCCAGTGAGGTGATGTGAATTCTGAGTAGACACTGTACAGCAGTGACACACATGGGTTTCATATCACAGTAGATATTGAATTACTGAGGTGCATTTTGATAGCAGGTGCTCGGCTGTACAGTTACCCAAATTTAGCTTTTATGATGGTTGTCGGTGCCACAGTGATGCCAGAGTAGCTTACTGAAAGGATACTTGAGTCCACTTACATTATTCTGAAGACTATGATAACAGAATGCCCCTCACAGATATCTGGATGAATAGGCCTTTCCGACAGTCGTTTTTCGGTGCTGCCTTCTTTGCAGGCTGCTCTATCGTTCAGCTCTGCCTAGACTTTCCTGCTGTCCAGCCCTGCTCATGAATATATATCCACCCTCTGACACTATGAAAGTGGGTCTTTACTTTACAAAAGACATTTTCAAAGCTTTCAACAGAAGTTGAAAAGAATGTTAGATTTATTGGCAGCACTTCTGGTGCTCCCTGAAAGAAGGATGACTTGATTATACTAACAGATCATCAAGTAAGAGATAATGTAAAAATGAAACCACTGTTCATGCTCAATTACTCTGAATAGTAGTTATCTTTGTGCTCCAGTAAGAGTAGTGAACAGTAAGAGCTCCGCATTCAGAAATTGAAGTACAACTTCAACTTGCCACCACTTCCAAATTGGTTCTGTAGGTTGAAATTGTGTATGTTTTTTTAAATAGACAATAATAGACGTCACAAAGTCTCTGGAACAAAATGCATTAATAACAGCTAGCCCTTTTTGTATGCTTCCACATAGACATGTGAATATAAACAGCAAGAGGTTCTGACTAGTTCCCACTTTCCTATTCCCATTTCTTCAGCTATAAACAATGATGTCAGCAGCCTTGTGACTGGCCAGTTCTTGAAAAGTACACATGCTGATGAATTCATCACCTCTCTGAAGAAGTATGAGAGAAAGCCTTACAAGAGTGAATACGTTGAAAGCTGCCACAAGGCCCCAGTGTGGGAGCTTTTGCACTTGTCAGTTTTCTGAAACTGCTATGATTGTCCCTTAGCAGCCATAACTGAGCACATTTCCTTCACCCTTCCAAAACAAAAATATCCAAAAGCAAAAGTTCAAGGAATGGATTAATCAGTGTGTGTATACATAAGTTAAGCACATCCACTATGTGGCAGCCAATATGCTGATACGAGTTAAGGGCAACTGTAGCAGCTCTGTCCTACTCTTTAGTGGATTTGGGGAAGTTTACGTTAACCGAGATAGCATTACATTTTTACATTTTCTCTTGTAAAAGGGAGACATTGTTTGAAAATAAAAACATAAAATATAAACATAAATGTAATCTATTTGTTGCTGCTCTGCTATTCTGTTATGGTTTCAGTGCCCTCACCTCCTCGTGTTACTTTCCCCATCAGTTTCTCAGAGTTAATGCCATCTACAGCTGATAAAATCTGCTAGTGACAGTATTCAATTCAGCCAACACAATCAACAGTCACTGCAGGTAGAAATGAGAAGCCTTTTTTTCTCGCTCAAAACCTATTGAAATTAAAGAAATTTTAAAGAAAATGAGTACGAGTACTGAGTTGTAAATCTGCCACGTGTGCAGTGCTAAGCTTTACAGACCTAGCAACAATACCTAAGCTTTCATAGACATGTTGTCCCCCATTCATTATAACCTAACCCAATATAAAAACAACACACAACAATGCACCATGTGTCTAAATTCAACACTGATTGGTCTGTATGCGTGTCAATGAATTGTTGCTAGCCTATGAGTCATAGGCAAGAGTCATAAGCTGTGTCTCAATTCAGGGACAGCATCTGTCAGAAGACGTGGTCCATGACAGTGTGGCTTTAGTAGCTGTTGTAGACCGCGAAGGCCAAACCAAAATGAGGGGTTCTGGCCAATGGAGGATTTTCGCTTTGCATCAACAACTGTGCCTGCCTTTACCATCGTGTCAAATACAGCCTCTGAAGGATGCGTCCCCTGAATTGGGACACAGCTATAGATATATAGATATAGATATATAAAAAGCTGGTGACTCTTTCTGACAAAACCTGTCAGTTTGCTAACAGTTAGCTGTCATGCTCAAGAGACAGCTGGTTTTTGCTAAAAAGCTCTAGGAGGTTTACTCCTTCCTTCGTAAGGTACCCAGCATTGAAATGCTGCATTGGGTAGGTTTTTTCAGAAGGTATCCTTAGCCAGACATAATTGTCCTCCATCCCTGCATGAAAGTGTGGTACACTTAACAGTCCCAGTTTGGGACTACATATTAGCTAACAGTTCAATAACGCGAATTGTTTCAATACTAATCTGCATGTTTTTAGGATTATTGCATACTGTTTATAATATATATATATATATATAGCATGGTAGTACTACTATGTGGTACTTTTCATGGAAAACTGGTTCATGTTCGCACATGGGAAACAAGAGGTTTGTCTACATAACACTTTGTGAGGTCAAGTCTCCTTTAATATTTCATTTGGATTACACTGGTGGTGTGAATAAGATACACATGGGAAGATTATCCAGTTCTTCCTCTCCCCTCTTGTGTCCTCCTTCCTTTCAGCTCACTCCATGCAGACTGGCTTTTACTTTGGCCAAGGCTACGTGGTGTGCCAACCAACTCAGAGGGAGCTGGCAGGGAATGTGAATACACTCTGGGGTCCCATTGACAAGTCTCTTTAGTTATCGTTGGGCAAGCAGGACACAGGGGGAGCAAGAGGCTCTTGACCCTGATGATTTGAGTCCGTTTCAAGCCCACACCCAGAATTTGCTTCCATGCAACTGTTGTCTTGGCAATGGTCCAGAGCATGACATCATCAAAAGGGTGACAGACAAGGTCTTCATAGACAGATGGTTGTTAGATCTAATAATGAGTATCTGCAGGTTCCAGCCCAGACAAATGCATACTACCCTAGCGGGTAATGATCATTATCAGTCAAGGACGCCTTCATTTGAAAGCAGGGGAATCCATCAACAGACAGCCTCGATACCCCCAGTTGAGCTCTTTGTGATGCAGTTCACCAAAATGCCATCTCACTCAAGTGATGTTATACTTATCTGTGTGCAACTTTGAAAGGGTAATACTTCTCTACTTTCCTGGCCCTGTAACCTATTATTTTTCTCCTAGTAGGTGTTTCCAGACCAATCATGCCAGGGTAATGCTCAGCAGAAAGTTTACAACCCTCCATGCATTTATTTTTCATATAGGCAATTGCCAAATCAGGCCCTTGTGGGAATTGCATGCAGAAATAATTCACACACCAAATGATAGATGATTGTTACTTAGGTAGAAAATAGCCATCCATTCTTTGATTCTCAAGTTTGACATGCGTCTGTTTAGTGACTAACTCTACAGTTGGAATTTGGAGTTATTTCTAAAAGGCCTCACCATTATATCTCAAATCACTTAGATATCAGTGTCAGGTTGGCACAGATGAAGGACATGGTAGAATGCAATTTGTGGATGAGGAGGCAGTGTCATCTCACCACTGCTATTCTACCCCTGTTAGAGTGGTTGATTGGGTCTGAACATGGGTTATTCATCCGTATCTCCAGTTCAATACAGCATCAGGTCTCTCCACTGAAAGATTGATTCTCTTCCCGTATAAGAAAAGTTTTAGAATCATCGTCAAAAACAAACTTTGTGCGCTCACAGCCTCAGGCTTGATCCAAGATGAGTGTCATGAGATATTTGAAGAGCTGGTAATGCGAGACCTTTACACTTATTTTACACTTACTGTGTTGACATTTTAACAAATCAAGGCATCGAGCAAAACCAGTGAAATGTTTCACTTAATGCGCTGTTGTGAGTATTTTGGCTCGCAGGCAGATCCTCTTTCACCGCTGACGTCTAGAACAGCACAGCTACATTTACGTTTTGTATTTTAGAAGGTTAGGCAATGATTGCACTTCTTCTTTATATTTCTTATGTGCAAAACAAGCTGCTCAGAATAGCTGCTAATTGCTTATTTGGTGATGACTTGTGAGCTCATTTCTGCTGCGCAGTTTTGAGTGATTGGCTATTGTCCACAGCTGAAGCCCCATTAAGGGACAGCATGGGAACTCAACCTCAGTCCCTTGCACACCAACCTCCGCTCTCCTGAGGGGTGCAGAAGAACATTTAAATTAGCCTTAAGAAGGAATTAATCCTAATGACTTCTATTCATTAGCAAGTAATTAAATATTCACATGCAGGCCTCACTCCAGCCCCTAACACCCCCTTTTTGTCTTTGTGTATCTCATTGGTGGTCTGCTAAACAGTACTCTGCTATACTTGCGAGGAAGGCAAACGTAATTGCATTGTGCCACTGCATGTATGAGATATGGGCTTAGCAAAATGGGCACCTAGTCGATAATATGACATGAAAGGAATTAGTTTTCATTGAAGAGATAATTGAAAATTAAATCGCTAGCAATTACTTTTTAGTGCTGACCATGAAGAGTGCTTATATGGGTACTTATTGTGAATGAGTTCACATTGATTTTGATTAGAATTTGAAATACAGGATTTTCAAGCACTGTATTAAATTTTCACATGTGAAATGCTAAGGAATGTTTCAAATAAAATGAATTTTTTTTAAAAAGCAGCAGGCATGGGCCTTAATCAATAGCTTTAACTCACATTATTAGCTCTTGAGGACAGAATGAAATACAGAAGCAAGACATGAGTAAATCCTGAACTACTATTAAGAATGGATCAGCATGTATTTTCAGTGAAACCAGACGGATTATCTGAGTGTAGTAGTCAAGGGGAGCAGGAGACAAAAACCTATTGCATCCTACTCCCAATATATGCAATTTCAGTGAATATGGTCCATTTACTTTAAGCTTTGGTATAGGTCCGTTGCACTGCAACAAGTTAAATAACACACAACTCTGTCTCATTACAGCTAAAGCTCTCCTCATGGGAGCAGCAGGCTTTATATCAAACTATAAATGCAAATCCCTTAAAATGCAATGGTTTGGAAATAAAACCTGCAAAGGATTTTTTATTTTATTTTATTACAGCGATGATCATGTAAAACGTCTACAGCATCTTTTGATCATGTGTATTATATAACAAGCACAACACTGGCCATCCATTGAGTCACCATTCTAACTTCATTTCCTTTGACTATTCAAAACTATTGAGGTCCAAGTTAATTTTCTCCTCTCTAACTTCCCCTCATAATGTAGACAGTAGTCATGCATGAAAGTAATATTGCACAGACCAGTGAAGCTCTGAGATTGCATTCTCTGTCTCTCTGTGCCTCCAATTGTCAGTGGTAAAAAGTGATTGACAGAATACACAATAGATTTGGAAATCAGACGTTTGCTTAATGTCAGAACTTTGTTGTTAAACTCGTATCATCTTCAGACATCAAACAATCCAATTTCACCACATTAATCCATCTCTGTAACACATCTGACTTAATGTTACCTCTGATGGTTTATTACATTGTGGAGAAAAAAAAAACGTGTTCATTTTATGAAAGAATTGAACAATTCATACAGTGACACATAGTCTACAAATGAACAAGTAACTGTCATCACAGCACACTTATTCAAACTGACTGACGTTCTCTCTGTTAAATTGTGCTAATGGACATATAGTTATTTTCTCCCATTTCCTTCAAGGAATAATTATGTTGACAGCCAATTACAGGTACGAACGCTTTACAACACCTCTCGCTGTTGTATGTGGTTGTTTTAATTAGATTTCTATGTAACACCGATATCACTATCCATGCTGCTTTTTACTCGCTGTACGGAAATATTGCAAAATATTGTATACAAAGTTCATTTTAAAGCTAGTTTCATCTCTTTCATTTCTTGTTGTGTGATACTTTTGAGTTGGTAATTTTAATGAGCATTTCCAGTTGAAGAGTAGATATCGGATTTTCAAGGCCATCTAACAACCCAACCATTGGCACACATGATGTGACAAGGATGAAGCAACATGGTAGGCCAGTTTTTAATTACCTTTCCACCTCCCTCCACACTCAGTGAGGGAGGCTTGGAGCGGCAGCCTCCTTTTCCACTCCAGTAGACCCTATCACTGCTGCAGCCGAGGGCCAGGACCCGGCAGTACGGCGGCAGCTGAGACCAAGGCAGAAGGGGAACACGGGAGAGGGAACAGGCAAGCAGCTAGAGGTGAAAGCAGCAGCAGCCACTGGAGGACGGAGATGGATGAACAGTACTCTACAGGATCAATCAGGCACTCGTAGCCACAGCAGATCATCTTTCTCCAGGAGCGTGTTACTGCTGCTGCACCACTCTGTCCCTGCCCCCCATAAACCACAGCACCCCACTGCCTATATGGCACCTTTTCACCAGATATATAGAGAGAGGTAGAGTGAAACGAGAGAGAGGAAGGAAACATGAGAGGGAAAGTTAGCTGGTGAAGCCTCCTCAGAGAGAGAGAGAGACAGAGGGAGAGAGAAAGAGAAGGAGTGGGGGGTAGTAGTAGGATGTATTGATTGTTTTCACTGTGATATAATTGCAATTAAAGGTTGCAAACAGCTCAGTGGATCAGTTTCTTTGCTGTCACCCAGCAGGACGCATGGCAGCATTGATGCATCCCTACACATTTCCTCAGCCAGCAGGGAAAAGTGCTAATACACTGTCAGTCCCTGTAGACTATGTGTAGATTACTGGTGTGCAGTAATTTAGCTCTGCAACTCCATATAAACAAAGTACTTTACTGAAAAATAACACCACAGCCTCAAAGAGATGGAAGAAGTAGCTAGTTGTTATACCTGTGGGGGGGGGGTCAGAGGGAGACTAGTATCTGGATTTGAGATCAGATACAGATCAAGAAAAGTACATTTATATTAAAGTCTGTTATTTGTGCTCGTATTAACATCAATATTCCCCTACTACCCTTTTGTCCTTGATACTGCAGCTCTTTCTGAACCATACAAATGCTATACAAATGTGGGAGAGTTCTGTGAACAATCACAAAGAGCCTCCAGTTAAAGCTTTGAGTTTCAAGATGTTTATTGTTCTTTTAGACAGTCTTGGACTCTTGTGCAATATGTTGGCCTACAAAGAAAGAAAGCAAAGCAAAGGTTTCTATTGTAGGTTTCAATTTTGAAGCCTTATGAGAAACACATGGCTCCACTGAAAATGTCCATTCTGTTGAAAAATGGTTAAATGATAACTTTGAACAAATCAAGTTTGTACTGAAATGAATGGCAAGAAGTGTTACTGTGCACAGTCCAAATGATTAAACGTCTGCCAATATTCTCAAATTAAATGATTTTTAATGTGATATAGTTCGCTCATAGTGATTAACAAACAGAGAATTATCACCTCACTCCGCAGTTCCCCTCAACAAGTGTTGCATTTTTCAGGTCATTGTTTTGGTATTTCAGCTTGCAGGTGATGGTTCCCTCTCACTGGTCTCATCAGCCTCATTTCCAGCTGCAGCAGGCAGCTGTTTTCTGTGTAAAGTCTGTAACACCCCACTCTACACTACCTACCCAGAAATAAATGGCAGACAGAGAAAGTTTCTCACTAACTTGTGAACCTAGTACTGCATTTAATAGGTAAAGAGCCAAGTTTCTATCAGGAGTTGGTGGAGGGGAAAACAGAGCTAAAAAATATTTTTGACTTCTACTCATCAGATGGCTGATGTTGCCCTGTGTCTGCTTGACATTTAAATAAGCAACTGTTTGTTAACACGTCCACCATAAATCCTTTATAAGGTGATAATATGTCACTGTTGTTTACGGCTTATTCTGCTGCCCCCAAGTAAAAACTGAATGAATACTGCTTTAAAGGCACAGCGAAAAAAATAAGTACGCACAAATAAAATGAAGGACAAAAACAAAAGACCAAATCCTTTCTGGCTAATAATGGGTATCTGCAGATATCTTAAATTATCTTGTGTGGCTTCTCAAAGTGCCCTCAGTTTCTGTGTAGTTACATACTGTTCCTCGGAAGTTCTATATTTGTGGTGTAAACAGCATCACATGCCAGCACTAATAACAGAGCATGCTGAAGTGAATGACTATATGCTTGCAGCAGTGTTAGTTTCTTTCAGCTGAGTTTGAATTTTGTAGCTACGCTCTGACAATGGTTTGAACTTTTCAAATAGTGTCACATTGACATAATCAACAGTTACCCCGTGATAACCCCGCCTGACTTTCTATCACAGCCCCAATCAGTGCGTTCCATTAATTTTTTTTGGAACCTCAATTTCCTGGCCGTGTGCGTGAGACATCTTTATGGGAACCAAATCGACTGTTCATTAACGAGAGGAAGCTGTATCAAGAACAAACATCTTTAATTAACACATCCCCAGCACTTCCTGTCTTTGATCTCCCCATTTGATTTATGCCTCTGCAAGAAAAGGTTGGGGTGGTGGAAGGGTACATAAGGTGTTCGGAGGGGACCAAGATGCTCTATGAGAAAATAGCGAAAATTGTGGTGCCCCTGTTGATCAGGAAGTCTTGCAGCATTAGGACCTTTTCCCTGTGTGTCAGGGGGCCAGCTCAATTACCAGTCAGCGGAGCTATCTCTTTAATAGCCTGATAAGGCAATAATCCAAAATCCATACAGTTTTAATGACTTTCTCTCTAATTAAGGACTGTTTTATAAAAGACAGACACATCACAGGCCTTCCCATTGTCCAGAAACCTATTGTTGGAAATATTAGCGTGACCAGTTAAGAACTACTAAATGGCTTTTAAAAAGTATTAATATATATATTTTACTTAGAGACTTAGTGTCATCATGAAGTAATCCATCTGTGATGCTGCTGCTCAGTGTCAGAGAGGTCAGAGCAAAGTAGAGGCGAGAAATCTTCTGTAACTTAGTTCTCACACCGGATTTAAATCTTACCAGTGGGGAATGTAGATTTTCACTTTGTCTTCAAATGTTTGTTCTTATCACATTTTAGTACCACACCAAAATCTGCAACGAATTTAAAATGGATTTGTATGAAGATTTGGGTATTGAAATGGAAATCCCAGGACTAGCTGTCATCTGTCAGTCTCCTGTGAAGTGCAGATGACATACTGTACCTTCAGATATACGGCCAAGTAGAGATTCTGTGTTTGTTAGTCTTTAGCCCCCCCTAGTGTTGAGCTGTAACACTCACCTGCACACTCATGATCCCACAGAGTGAAGTCCAGATAATTAACTTTTCTGTCTCAAACATAAACTGCTCTATCATAAAGATACTAAAGTCACTTTCATTAACTGCTGCACTGACTGTTTTTTTTATATTTACCAAGAAATAACCACTTGAAGAAGGGACAAGCAACGTCACATTAGACTTCCTTTTGTCTCACACTGAATTCCACAGCTCGTCTTTATTTACTCAGCACTTATATGAGCTCACTAACATTTAATTACATATCTGACTTTAAACATATAAACTAAAACAAACATACAGAATATTATATACTGTATTGTATTATTTATATTATAGTGTCAATAATGTGGTGATTCATCATGGTCAGATTTTTATTTCTCGTTTTGCCTCTTAGGTACTTAGAGCAGAATTTCAACTTTCTAATATTTCGTAGGTCCTTGAAAAATAGTACAGTAACAGAGAAAAACATCTACTGTGAAGTAATCCAGCCGACACCCTATCACACAGGAAAACCTGGCATTAGCATCAAAGGAAAAATGTAGATTTTTCTATTTTACAGTAATGTGTACATTTGTTGTATGTTATTACAAAATCCTTGCAAATGAGCATGCACTGTTGTTTTCACTTTCTTTACTTCCTCTCAAAGAGTCACTTGGGACAAGAGAGGGCACAGCAACATGTTTTTCCACGCTTACTTCATAAAGCATGCTGGTTCAAATGGACACGTGATTATTTTCTGATGTAAATTTTCACAAAAACTTGCACTCTGTTTCATCAGAAAATTCATTTTAAGGTTTGAAATTGGAGAGAAACAACAAAAATGATTTTCTCTATGTGCACAAATACCCTGAAACTTTGAGGTGAGAGTAGTGGTAAGTGTTCATATGTTCAAGGACAAAATTGTGATTATATCATATGGTTACACAGCCACAAGGTCAGCCAGTTCCCACTTTCTTTAGGCCACTGTTCTGACAAAATGTGTTTAGTGAATTGCCGAAACAGATGTGATGAATTTTATCAGCCAACATATATTCAGAAAAACACTTTTAAAACCTTTGAATCACTTGTGACTTGTGTCATTCAAATAATCTTGTCGGTCAATGTGTCATTCTTCATTCTGTGCCATTCTCTACTGGTCTGAACAGGAAGTGTGTGCTAAGTGACTGTGATAACACAATGTGGGACAAACCACAGGTGCATAGCTGGCTTTTGTCACAGCAGAAAGAACAGCCACACTTTTCCACACAAGCTGAAGGCTGAGTTGAGGTATAAAAGAAGGAGAGAGGCATTAGCTCCTTGCAGAAACGTTCAGACTCACTGCAGACATGCTCAGGTTTTTGGTGTTGACAAGTCTCGCAGCCATGGGTAAGAAAATGAGAACACACACTGCGCTATATAACCATTACTTATTGATCTCTTTCTGTCGGTCTATCAGTCACTCTCTCTGTCATCACTCGGTCACCCAGTTTTAGTTTAGTCAACACATAGGAGTTCCAGATAATCTGCCAGTACACTCCGGCCGCCCTAATTTCTCCTTTCTTCTTTCTCTAGGTGGAAAGTAAATAATATCATGAGGTTTCTGGTAAACCACATATGAATCAATCAATCTGTTTTGTCTATTTTTTTTTTTTTAACCAGTGCTGGCAGAGCTGGAGCCCCAGCCCAGGTACCTGGAGGATAGCTTTGAAAGGGTTGTTGGAGGTGAGGTGGCCAAACCCAACTCCTGGCCCTGGCAGGTACTGTAACACAAAGTCAAAAAAAAAAGAAAAACACATTACATTCATGTTTAAACACATGTGTTGTTTCAGCACAAAAATGATGAATAATGTTCAGGGACTGTGAAGGAAGATGATCATATTTTCATACATACTCAGGTCTGTTTTTTTCCCCTCCTTAGATCTCTCTTCAGTACAGATCTGGCAGCAAATACTACCACACATGCGGAGGAACCCTGATTGAGAGAGGCTGGGTTATGACTGCTGCTCACTGTGTGGACAGGTAACATAATGATTAACCACAGCACACCCTCTGGCCGAATGACTTTTGATTACAAAAACAAAAAATAATGGTATTTTTCAAAATGCATTGGTTACTCTTATCTTAAGACTCAGCTATGATTTATTTCAGTGTTTTTAAATGTCACCAGCATCAGGACACAACTCACAGCCTCATTTATAACTGTCACATAGCGAAGGGGATTCGTTTATTTGATTAGAAAGAAACGTCTCCAAACCCCGGACAAACAAAAACAAAACCAGAAGTCAATGAATGGTGTTTTGTGCTCTTTTTTTCTTTGCAATAGTTTATTGTAATAAGAATTAATGTAATAAGAATGACTTGCAATTGGTCATTTGAGTGAAAATTGTATCTAATCACTGACTACTGTGTTTCACTTTGCTTCTTTTTTTAAAAACATTACAGCAGCAGGACGTGGCGTGTCATTATCGGTGAGCATGACCTGAACAGCAACAGTGGCAGAGAGCAGGTCATGCAGGTCAGCCGTGTTTACATCCACCCCAGATGGGACTCCAGCAGGGTGTCCAATGGGTGAAGAGCAAAATTTAATGATTTGATGATAATTCCTCAGCAAACATCCTTTTGTTGATTTTAAAAGAGAGGTACTGTATCTGTCTTTAGTGAGCAAATGTTTTCTCTCAGTTCTCAACATTTGTGCAAACCTGTTTGTTCATAACGGGTATGGGGTAAGAACGTCACTGTAGGGAAGTAGTGGTTTAACCAATAGACAAAATGTCCTCTGTGGTAGTGTAGTATCTTTACAAAGATATTTTGCCTCCTCCTGTTTAATCCATGGGTCTCTACCTCAGTTACGACGTTGCCCTGCTGCGCCTGTCCTCTGAAGCCACCCTGAACTCCTACGTCCAGCTGGGCTCTCTGCCTCCCACCGGCCAGATTCTGCCCCACAACAACCTCTGCTACATCACCGGATGGGGACGCACCTCCAGTGAGATGACTACATGATCCCTCTGGGCACATGTTAGTTTCAAAGCTGTGGTTGAGTCCTTTCTATAAAGCTCAGCATATCTTATCTTTCCCGTTTCACCATGTGTAGCTGGTGGTAGCCTGTCCGCCCAGCTCAAGCAGGCCTATCTTCCTGTGGTCGACCACAAGACCTGCACTAGCCCTGACTGGTGGGGCAGCACTGTCAAGAACACCATGGTGTGCGCTGGTGGAGCTGCTGAGGCTGGATGCAATGTGAGTCTACTCTTATGTGAAAAAGAAAACCGGCAAATCACATTAATATAAAGTCATAGACATATTTTATTTGCACTTTGATAAATATTACTTGTATTCCAATGAAGTAGCAGGGTGAAGTGACATTAGTGAAAAAAGAACAATTTAAGCCCCAATAACAGTAATCTACTCTGTATTTTTATTTTGTATGCACCACTGAATGATTATATCCATAATACTTTCATCTAATCCCTCTCAGGGTGACTCTGGTGGCCCTCTGAACTGCCTGGTTAATGGAAAATACTACGTCCATGGTATTGCCAGCTTCGTGTCTGGTTATGGATGCAATTATCCCAAGAAGCCCACCGTCTTCACCCGTGTGTCTGCCTACATCGATTGGATGGACTCGGTTAGTATGATGGATATGCACATTTATGATAAGTGATTGAATAACATATTAAAGAACTCATTATCAATCTAGGGATGATAACGTGGGTATGAGTGTTATGGAATTTATTTTTCTGGTGATATCATTCAGGTTGTATAAGATGTCTGATCAGTACTCCTCTTTTCCAGATCATGGTATAAACAACAGAGTGGTCCGTGTGGCAGGATATGAAGACAGAAACCACCATCAACCATGTTTTCATCCACTGTCTTTACTTGTCTGGCCTTTATTTTACAAAAAATAAAGTTGATAAAATTCTGTATCATGACTCATCTTTTCATTGGAAGGTTTATGCAACCACAGCTGTGATGTGGCAGCATGTTGTCACACACTATCATAAACTGTGATAAAGCCTGAGACAGGCAACAGGTGCATGACTGACCACTGCCAAGCTCAGCAGAGGTTCCGCATCAAATGACGGTCAGCTCAGGATATAAAAGAACAAAATGTGCACTTAGAAACTGATAGGAGTTTTAGACATGCTCGTTTTTATGCTCTTCACCACTCTCGCAGCCACAGGTAAGAAATGTCAAGGCAGCACGGTAAATAATGTACCGATGGAAAATGTTTTTTGGCCTATGATAAAACACACATGTAATTAACACAGAGGGAAACCATGATCAGTGGTGTTTTGATGAGCTTCCTCCTGTGCCTCAGTGCTGGCTGAGTTGGAGCTGCAGTCTAGCTACATAGACAGCAACACTGCGGGAAAGGTTGTGGGAGGTGACGAAGTGCCTAAACGCAGCTCCTGGCCTTGGCAGGTACAGTAACACAAAGCCAGGCAGAACATGTAAAACAAGGTTGCAAGATCCTGGTCTTCCATATAGTAGACTGTAGGTGGCAGATGAAACCAAAACACTTGGTGGGTTTGCATGTCACAGAACAGTTTTTAAGATGGTTATAGGTCAACTTTTCTATTAGTCTATCTAGTGTTACCTCCACAAGAATGCTACATAAAATTGTTCCTTAAAGAGAAGTTTTTGGTGATATGCTTTTTCACTTTCTAGCTATGAACTTGACGAGAAGATTAATATCATTCTTATGTCTGCTCATTAAATATAAAGCTACAGCCAGCTACTGGCTAGCCTACCTTAGCACAAAGACTAGAAACAGGCAGAAATAGCTAGATTAGTGTTGTTCAATGGTGACAAAATGCACCATCTTATCATTTGCACACTTTGGTTTTTGGAATGTTTAAACAAGAGGATATGCAAATATATATAATCTAACATACACTGAGCCTTGGAGGTCCTGCTGATTGATTTTATTATTTTAAGATAGGACCATACTGCCTGTTTCCAGTCTTTATGCTAAGCTAGGCTAACTGGCTCCTGGCTCAGCACGCAGGTGGAAAATTGGTATCAATCTTCTCATCCAACTGTTGGATGAACATGAATAAAAGTACCTCACAAAATATCAAATTGTCGCTCAAGAGAAAGGACTTTCTTAAAAAGGTAATAATCTGTTACATGAATCAGTCTAATTTAAAAATATACACTTGTTTAAATCTAACTCAAATGCTGTATGGTCTTTTTTAAGGCTGGAAGACAGTTTGACAGTTTTTCTTGATCAGAATATTTTGTGAGTCCTGCTCCAGGTTTCTCTCCAGTACTTCTCAGATGGGTCCTATCACCATTTCTGTGGAGGAACACTGATCAGCAGAGGATGGGTTATGACCGCCGCTCACTGTGCATTAAGGTAAGACATACGATACTGTCAATCTTCTATTACTCTAATTGGATATACTGCACAGTAACTCATATATGCCTGCATGATTTTTATTTTTTGAGATTCTGGTTTCGTCTTATTACACATCCCCCACACAAATGCTATACATGTTTTTCTTTCTTGTATTTGTGCCTTACCTCTCTCATCATCTTTCACTGTGGAAACAAATAAACTAATCAAAGCTAAAACAGTTACAGCTCTTTGCGTGCTGTCCTTGGTGCTCTTATCCTACACCAGAACTACTGGACAGAGCAACACAGGAATGTCGTTGGCGTTTATGTCCATCCTGAATGGAACAGTAACAGCATCTCCTCTGGGTGGGCCTTTCTGTTATTATATTCTAGTATCGGTCTCGTACTCAGAGACCACATAGTGAACTTTTTGGGTAAACATTTCTTATTTTGTTTAACATGCAGAGTTTTACATTGGAGTCAGATTTTGATTGATTTAACCTTTGAATGAATTTACGACTGTATGATGTTTTCTGTTTGTCTGTTTCAAAGTCACTCAGATACTTGTAACATATTCAGGATGTTTCTGGTGATTGTACTTGCAGTAGAAGAATTTCAAGCATTTTTTTGACCTTTAGTAATGACATTGCACTGTTGCGGCTGTCTTCTGAGATCTCCCTGAACTCTTACGTGAGGCCGGTTTCTCTGCCTCCTTTCGGTGAGATCCTGCCCCACAACAACTACTGCTACATCACGGGATATGGACGTATCTCCAGTGAGTCAGACGCAACTCCTCACATTCATTATTCTGACTGTAAACTGTGAAGTGACTCAGTATCTTACACATGCAGCTGGTGGTAGCATGTCTGCCAGGATGAGACAGGCCTACCTTCCTTCTGTTGACCACCAGACCTGCACCAGCTCTGGCTGGTGGGGCAGCACCGTCAAGACCACCATGATCTGTGCCGGAGGAGGTGCTCAGTCAGGATGCAATGTGAGTCTGCTGGTGTGAACGATATGAAAATATTCAAAGCACACTTTAAAAAAAAAAAAAAAAAAAGGATATCCTAAACACATGCAGTCCAATAAAAAAAAAAGCACATGCAGGATTATAATGCCTGCTAAATATGAATCCACTCAGTCACCAGCTGAGAAAATCTGCTGAGTCATACTATCATGGGCGCTTGCAAAACACTAAATACTATTTTCCACATGCCACACCTGATAACACACCTGTTCAAACAGATGTTGTTGATAATCAGTTCGAAGGTTGTGGATTTTACGCTTACATTGTTATTATTCCTATGATTCAAGTATTATATGTATTAAAATGTAATGCACCTGATAAAATAATCACCGGTAAACCCAGAATGAATTTGAATGCAGAAGAATCTAAACATAATGTTTGTCATATGTCTAGCTAAAGCTACTACAGATGGTTTGAAAAAAAAGGGGAAGTGATATATTTATGGTTATGTATTTCTGAATAGTAATAAAAAAAAAAAAAACATTTCTTTGTCTCGTCCTAGGGTGACTTTGGTGGCCCTCTTAGCTGCATTGTTAACAGCAATTGGTATGTCCATGGTATAGCCAGCTTTGTGTCTGGTATGGGATGCAACACTCCACAGAAGCCCACTGTCTTCACCCGTGTTTCTGCCTACATAACATGGATTAACTCGGTCAGTAATGCTAACCTACTGTAAACAAAATGACACATTACAAAGACCTCACTTTTTTCATTAATTACACAATATACTTTTCACAGCATGTTCCTCTAAACTACTGTAGTTGCTGAATATATGGATTTTTCTTTTTCCAGGTCATGAACAATCCTTGAAATGGATAAGATTCTTGCAACAGTAACGACTCTGAGCTTGAGCTTGTTCCCTATCTGCAATGAATTTGCCTGTTCAAACCTTCTATCAATAAAACATTTCAAAATCAATATCCGTGCTTTAAACTATTGCTAGTTTTAAATTAGTTGTGATGTTTTTTCCGCAGTGTTGATACTAATAAATATATAATGCATCATACTCCACTGACAAGATAAAATCTTTTTATTTAGATAAACACCTAACAACCCACTGCCTTATGCTAAAACTTCACATTCAGCATTTTCCCGTTCAGAGCATGTGAACATCAGCAAGTTACCTCTGTGACAGAGATGGGACCGATACAGAGACGAGCAGATGGTGCACCGAGGGGCTGTACCAGGGACATGAGGATACACTTTTGTGTTTTTGACTTAATGCAAATGTATTCTATTTCTGAGCTCTGACAGCCAGCAGCCCTGAGTAAATGCTGACAGTCGTATTGCAGTATTTTATCTTTTGTTATTTTTCAAATTGAAGTTTTTTTTTTTTTTTTGTGCCCATCAGAAACTGGTCTGATTGGTGTTTAATAAACAGAAGGTTTTTTGTTACCCTTTCTGTTGCCTCTCCGGTGGTTTTGTGACATTTTAGAGGAAAGAGGCTGCAGTGAGCGCCGAGGCACGACTAGAATAGTACATGCGTGATAAGTGTCTGCCTATAGTGGGAACCACACATGAGCCACGGCTGTGCTATAATCAGAACAACAGACACACTGACTGAATGCTGTGACTGGAGGAATTCATCGATTGATTCATTGATACTTTTTAGGCCTATGTATTCTTCATTCTGTAAAGAAGAGAAAAAGTGTTTTAGTCCAGC
Source organism: Seriola lalandi dorsalis (assembly GCF_002814215.2). Taxonomy (NCBI): domain Eukaryota; kingdom Metazoa; phylum Chordata; class Actinopteri; order Carangiformes; family Carangidae; genus Seriola; species Seriola lalandi. The sequence goes on along the minus strand of NW_019524857.1, from coordinate 277,403 downwards.
GCTCCCTTTTCCCCTCTAACTTCCATTTCCCTTACCTTTGTATGTTAAATCTTACAAGCTTGTCTCAGTTACGCTTGTTTCATTTCGACCTTGAAACGCTGCAGTATCCTCCATAAATAAGGGTAAAACAGCCCTCCCTAAGGGGAGGCTATATCATTTATGTGAATGTGCTGGGTATTTGTTAAATGCTCCAAGCCATACCTTTATTATTATAGGATTGCTGTAATGGATGTTTCAAACTAGATTCTTTTAAGGCTGAAATAAAGAAATCTCACACTAAAATGTGCTCTACATGCTAAATGACCCTCTGTTTATCACAAGACTATTCTGCAGTTACATTTAATCGGAGAAACTGTGCAATTGGTTTTTCAGTTCTAAGATAAACTATGAAATAAAAGATCCTTTTAAAAAAAAAGATCACTTACCCCACTCTAAAGGTTCCTTAGCTCAACACAGGAGTTTACATACATGCAGCAATTGTGCAGAGCTTAAATTTAAAAGAACAGTCAAGTTTTTGTGAGGCATTAACATGAGATATGTTAATTAGAGAGCTTTAGAGAAGCTGGTAGATTTTTGGTCAGAGCCAGGCTGGCCGACTGCTGGTTCCGGCTGCATATTTACACAGACATGACAGTGGTGTCAATCTTCTCATCTTCTGTTAAGTCTCAACATGAAAGTGAATAAGCACACTTCCCAAAACGCCAAACTATCCCTTTAAATTTGTGTATTTTTTTTTTTTTTTGTGAGAAAAAAATGATATGGCAGATATATATCTGGTAGGTTTCACTGCGAGGCAGCAGTCTGTGGGACACGGGCACAGTAATCCTTACCTGCTGTGGGTCTTGTCAGAGAAGAGCAGATAACAGAGCTCAGGTTGTAGCCTACAGCATGTCATTGATGAGCTGTCTAAGTGTGTCTCAGCAGCTCCAGGATGTGTGCTGGGTATCTGCATTAGAGAACATATGTCTGCTTCCTGAGTCCTCAGTAATACTGGCATACAGCTTTTAAAATAAAAGTCAATATTGTGTCTTTTGCCTAAAACAAAGATCCTACATTTGAGTTTACAATATATGTATATGTAAGTGTGAGTAAAAAACAATTTCTTCAAATTAAAATCAAGACACTCAAAGTTGCAATTGTCTGTCTCCCCTAAGATCAAGTCATATGCTGCAGCAGCTCTCGCTACTGTGCAACGACACTGGAACATATGCAGAATATATAATGTCTGATCCACAGGGCCTCATGAATACTTATCAAAGGCTTTAAGTGGAATACAGTATTTTCGCCTCAGGCTTGTTAAGCTTTAAACATGATCTTGATCTATATAAATCAGCAACTTGTAACTTGGAAGGATATATACAGTTCATCATCCCGTTACTGTTCCTCCTCTCTCTATGTTCCCATGTATGTGGAGGTCAGGTGTCTGTCCAGCTTAAACAGCCTGCTGTTGACTTTAGCGCAGCTTTGACCTTTGAGTGTGAATTTTGGTGATAGTGCAGACAGCTATATTTTTCATGTATCCTGAGTCCGTGCCCCTTTCAAAGTATGCTATGGATGCATGGTTGGCATACGCTCCACAGCCTGATCTCCTCATGTAGCACATTTTCTACACATGAAAGTAACCGTGTATTGCCAACACTACCTTATACTTTCATTCTCTTTGAAACTATTACTAAGGTGGTTTATGTTTCCAGCCACTCCAGTTTGTGTAAAAAAGCACATTCTCTGAATATACTGTAGATTTAAATGCACTTTGATGAAATCAAAGCGGCATATAGTGTAGGCAGCTAAAATGCTTAATCACACTCAGAGACTGCGAGGATAATCTTCCTCTGAGTACTGGAGTACTACATCATTTTTTAAATAAAGATCGTCTTTTCTCTGACTGATCCCAGTGGTTGATCGCTTCCAGTCGACAACCAGAAAGAGAACAAAGTCATACACACTGACTCTGCAGAGTAAAATGCATGTCAGAATGGGTTTTTACTGCAGAGGTGCACTTTAGGAAAATGTCAGAATGTATTTGTGCGTGCTGTTTTGAGCCCCTTTCTATCTTTGGCAAGCAGCAAGTTGCCCTTAAAGCAGCAAACAATGACTTGAGGGTAGAGGATAGAGTTTGACATATGCTGTACGGACTGTAAAGCTGCTTGAGGCAAATTTAAGATTTGAGATATTGAGCCATAAAAATGTAACTGACATGTCTGGACTTGACTTGATGAGGGCAAATAAGTGTTAAAGTAAAAACACAAACATTTAATGTGTACAGTACATGCAGTCAAAACTGCTTTACTACAAAAGGTAAAGCTTTAGTGGTAAAAAAATAGAAAGAAAGTTACAGTAAAGGATAATCTTACATCTGATAGTAAGGCCAGAACAAGTGGGGGAAAAAAATGGTTTCACAGCTGAGTCAGCTGTTCCACGAATTAACCGACTGTAGTGATAACAGTGAGACAGACGCAGGTGGTCCTGTGATGCTTTTGAACCAGCCACACACACACAAAAGACATAAAGACAACAGACCCTGAGGGTATAAAAGAGTGGTGGACCGAGGTCTTCAGTTCAGAAAGCTTCAGTAGACTGCAGACATGCTCAGGTTTCTTGTGTTGACCTCTCTCGCAGCCCTCGGTAAAAATCTCAAATTCTTCCTCTCTTTTGACATTCTGCACATACACGCCTCCTAACACATATAATTACATTATGTGTGACTGATGTGTTTCCTGTGCTTCTGCTTTGCTCAGTGCTGGCTGAGCTGGAGCCCCAGCCCAGGTTCCTGGAGGATGACAGTGTTGAGGGGAGAGTTGTGGGAGGAGAAGTGGCCAGACCCCACTCCTGGCCCTGGCAGGTACAGTACTACGTTTTCTTTGTCTCCACATCAGTGGAAGAAGACGTTTTCAGATCCTTTACTTTAGTAAAAAAATAGCGGCAACACAATGTGAAAATATTCTCGGCTATATTTTCTTGCTGGTGTTTTGCCATAATAAGCACGCCTGCCGTGAAAAGCAGCCCTTAAGGTTAGGTTTTAGTCATGAAGAGTGAAGATTACTTAAGGTTTGAGTTTAGGTTAAAAGAAGGCCAAATGTATAGGGGGGTCTTTTCACGGCAGGGGTGCTTATTACTGCAGTACTGCTCAGTATTCTTTTGTTCTATAATATTTTGGAACACTTTTTTTCCTGTGAAATCGCACACATATAAATCTCCCATCTCGTTAATACTGTCTGTGTGTCGTTTCATCAGATCTCTCTTCAGTACAAATCTGGCTCCAGCTACTACCACACCTGTGGAGGAACCCTGATCAAGAGAGGATGGGTCATGACCGCTGCTCACTGTGTGGACCGGTGAGAGTTTCATGCATCACAGAATATCTGCTGAGCCTAAATCTAATAGAAATATGGGTGAAGTAGCAGCATATGGGTTCTGACAGAGCTTAACATCTACATAAATGCATTTCGTTTTATTTACTGCTGGCGTCTGTGCATAGCTAAGACATTGTAGTTGTTTTACTGGTTGTGTTACAGCTGTCTTTTTGAATCAAGAATCAAATAAGAAGATAAGAAGTCCCCACAAAACATAGGTTCCATGTAAAATATTGACTTTTAACAGATGTCCTATTAGAGACAACTACGTGCCAGATAGAGGAGGAATGAAAATGTTCTTCTCTTTTTTGTATATCCATAGCTCCAGGACTTGGCGTGTTGTTCTTGGAGATCACAACATCAACATCAACGAGGGCAGAGAACAGTACATGAGCGTGAGCCGCGTCCACATCCACCCCAAGTGGAACTCCAACAACGTTGCTGGAGGGTTAGTGGTTACTGGACGTGGTCTGACCCCCCTCTGCATTAAAAATGAACAAATACTGATAGATGTACATCACATGGTATACATAGAACTGAATGCATTTAGTTAATTGTAAAAATGAAAAAGTTATGAAAAATGGGAATATTTCTTTTTGTGTGTTACTTAAATATTTTTTTAAATACTACATATTAATATCAACATTCGCTTACTGAAAAATCCTTACTAGATTTATTATTCTGGACATGGATTGTGAAAACAAAACCAATCATACAGTGTAATATAATTAGAGCTGAAACAATTTGTCAGCTGACAGAAAATGAATTGGCAACTATACTGATAATCAATTTACTGCCTAAACGTGAGGCTGTGCTGCTTTGCTCCGTTTTAAAACATTGTAAATTGAATATTTTTTGAGTTTTGGACCAAGCAAGTGAATTACAGATCCACCTTGGGTTTTAAGAGACTGTGATAAACCAAGCAATTAGAAGATAAAGCGGGAAAATAATCTGCAGATTAATTAATAATGAGATAACTGTTAGTTAGCCCAAAACAACTCTAATTGAAAGAGAGACAATAGCTTTCTCTTAAACAAAGCCATTACAACAAGCCTTTATGAAGACAGGGAAAATATTTATAACTCACTGACCTCTGACCTTCAGGTGGGACATTGCTCTCCTGCGTCTGTCCTCTGATGCTTCTCTGAACAATTACGTCCAGCTCGGTGCCATGCCTCCCTCCGGTCAGGTCCTGCCCCACAACAACCCCTGCTACATCACTGGATGGGGACGCACTCAGAGTAAGTGTGGCATAATGATACACCGCATGATAAATGAGTCAGTTCAGTGTTTACATCCACTCACAACACTATCTGTAGCATAGTGCATGATCCTGCTTTCAGAAGCTTTATCACAGTTATAAGATATAGTTCTTGTGTTGCCCCCAGCTGGAGGTCAGCTGTCCGCCCAGCTTAAGCAGGCCTTCCTGCCCGTTGTTGACCACAAGACCTGCTCCAGCTACGGATGGTGGGGCAGCACTGTGAAGGACTCCATGGTCTGTGCCGGTGGCGGCAGCGACTCTGGTTGCCAGGTGAGTCTATGAGGTCTCAGAATATACTTTACAATCCATTCTCACATTCTCAACATGTATTATGCACACGACTTGAGCCAGAACGTGGGGACAGTATCCCTGGAGGCTGAAGGCTATTTCAGTTTCTAATACGTTTCTAATACGGCACCCTAACGCCTACTTATGCTTTATGGATCAATTTTAAGCCATTAATAAGAAAAACATTTGGACCATATGATCTATTACCTGCATAAAAGAGCTGCTGAGGAGCTGAACTAAGATCCAGTTATTAACAAGGTATTAAACATTTATTAATAGATTACCAACATTTATAGCCACAATATTATCAAATAGAAAGGATGAACACTGGTCAAAGCGATTTTTCACAGCCTAGAAACCCAAAATGACTGCTTATTAATATTTATAACCAATCTTAAAGAATTAGAAACATTTGCAAAGCCATTTGTTACAACTTTTAAAAAAAAACCTTTATTTCGGCAGGAAAGATTCCTCCCAGCTCAGATTTTGAATTCAGTTTCTCCAGTTGTCTCCTAAAACATGTGGTCCTCCTGCGATTAAGCCTGCAGGAACGTCTGGCTATAAGCAAACTGGGACAAACACTGGAAAGAACTTGTCAGATTTCAGTCCCACTCCACCATGACAAAGTGAGATTGAATGTCCCCCACTGAGCTGAGGCCTGACCCCTTCCTGTCAAGAGGGATATTTTTGAGGACACATGCAGGATACTTGCTGCATCAGCAGGGGCATAAGTCAGTTACAAAGATCCAGGCTTGTGCTTAAGCTGCACAAAGTGTCAAAGTCTTGCAAACTCATGTTCTGCACAAACTTGCTCAAGGCAGCGTGAGATTAAAAGGGGATATGCGAAGCGGGAAGTGGGAACATGTTGCTCTTTGAAAAACTAGGTATTTTTCCAACTCTGCCCAAGAGTAGAGAAATAAAGCAGTTAACAGTTATTGGCTCTGAGGTCTGTCTGTGATGTGTTTTCTCTGAATCCAGGGTGACTCTGGTGGCCCCCTGAACTGTAATGTCAATGGCCGTTGGGTTGTCCACGGTGTGACCAGCTTCGTGTCCTCCTCTGGCTGCAACGCCTACAGGAAGCCCACTGTCTTCACCCGTGTCTCTGCCTACATCAGCTGGATGAACAGCGTCAGTATTTAACACTAACCCATACGAATCAATGAGAATCATCATCTGTACCGTAGTACATTCTGCAGTTTCTTGAGGATAAGCACATAATGATTAATTTGTCCTTACTTTACCAGATCATGGGTTAAGAGCAACGATGATCTCCATGGCGACGAGAGAAGACTCTGGATTCATCTCTGTTTCTGTCCAACTCCATCAGAATAAAACATCCTATAATGTGCATTTGCCTCGCCTGATTTTTTAACAGACATTGGTCTTTAGATTTATAGAAGCCATAAGTAGCTGGAGGGGGAGTGTAATTCAGATGCAAGAGTGGTTCTGCAAAAATAAGACACTGCAGATCTTTTCAGATATTTGTGAGATTACCTTTGGCTACTCAATTGATAAAAAAAAAAAAAGAACACTTACACTGCCAGAAGCAGGGATCTTTAAATACAATAGTGAAGCAGTGGACATGCTCTAAAATCAATTTCTATAATATGTGATTAGACTATAATAAATAAAAAGAGTTATCAGGACATCAAAATGAGCTGACTTAGAGTGATAGAAAGAGGTAGTAAAACAGTTAAAAAGAGCATTTTAAAGAAAATAAATAATAATAAATAATCCAATTAAAAACAAAATGTAAGAGGATTCTGTGTGGGGAAGAAAGGCTAGGTAGGAAACTCAGTACTTTAGAATACCCTTGTACTCCACTTAGAATGTCAGCTGCTCTTGAATAATTCATAACTGTGCTTATCAACATATGACAAAGTAAACAGCAACAAATTAACCAGCTGGGTGAATTGAGTTTAAATTAAATAATTGTAAATTACAAATAGTGTGCACATCAGTGTGTGACATTAATATTTCAGATGCTTACTTGCATGGAAATATAAATGTAAAATTTCATAAATTCACATTCAGACCTTTCAAGTGCTTTATAGCCACTCTGTTATCCATGCTCTATTATCTGCATCCTATTGTTCAGGGTAATGGGGTGGGTGGTGGGGGTGGGGGAGTTATTAGGGCTGTTATTAGACTGTGAGAAGAGATCACAGTGCCAACTGGAAACCCACAGAAAAACAGTCATGAACTGCAAATCCAGAAAATTATGCCACATCTAAGATGGATACCTTATTCATGATAAAAAAAAAAACATTTAAATGTTTCAAATATTTGGATAAATCAGTTTCAAATCAGAAAATTGAAATAGGGAAGACGCTTTTTACACAATCTTAAGTTATATAATGTATCACCAGTCACAGAGTTAGGAAATAGCTGCCAAAAAGAGATGAAGTGGCAATCAGATGAAACACAAACAAAATATATCAAAATCAGAAAAAAAGCATAAAAAACTAATACTGGCCTTGACTGTGGTAGACAAGCATGAGATGGAAAACATCTGCGTTATAGGGAAGAGAACAGCTTGTATCGCTTACTATAGCACAAGTTCTACAGTATGAGGTATGCATACTGAGTTTATGAAGAGAGGCAGCGTCATCTGCAAGGCCTGACATGCACAAACCCCTCTGCTACTGCTGACAGCTCTGTAAAGCTTGGAGGAAGTCAGTTAATGTCATTCCTCATGATGTGCTTCCATGTTTTGCTTGGCAGGGTCAGAAGTATTTATCTAGATATAGACGAAGGAGAAACTGAACTCAGAGTCAGTTACTTTGATAGTGTCAGCACAGGCACTTAAATACAACTAATATGATCAGATAGATAGATAGATAGATAGATAGATAGATAGATATTATCCTTCCTGAGTCTTTAAATATTTACGAAGGTGGTGACTGCTTTTTATGACCCAGCAAATGACTTTGTTGTTTGTTACAGCAGCTCCTGACAGTATACAGGGGAAGATGTCGGAACAATACTGACTCACTGGTCAGATGGTAAACAGTGCCATATTGTGTCTGAGTTTTTCTTTTTCTTTTTTTGTGTGTGTTGGTGTGTGAAACATTTTGTTGTGTCTCTGCAGCCGTGTGGCCATATGGTGGTGATGATGGCTTAACATCCTCCAGTAAATGCTTGTCATATTGTCCTGCTGTAACAGGCATCTGATGTAAATTTAAGTGGAACGCCAACTGCATCTCTAAAGAGTCATAGGTACATTCAGACTTGTTTGATGCTTGAGGGGAATGTGAACCTTTCAAAAATTTCTCAAGCTTTTATAATATCATTGGACTATTATTACTGACATAGTAAAATGTAGGAAGCATTTCCATGTTTTTAGTTGGTTTGGGTGGAGGTGTTTTTCAGTATGTACAGTAGTGAAGTAGAAGTTTAAAATTGCAGGAAATACTTAAATAAAGTCTAAGTAATTTGCACTAAATGTTCTTACTTTGAAGCAAGCTCTAACTGTTGTCAAATGATTTATGAATCCTCAACTTAAAAACATCATGCTTTCATCGCTCACGCACTCATCACTTTGAGATATCCGGTATGAAACTAATTGATTATAATTACATGGGTTTATCAGTACAAAATGAATGGAGAACAATATATATATATATATTACCACTTTCTTTGCTGGTGGAACTAAATCCAAAAGGTGGTACTTCTGTAATATCTCTCTCTCTTATGTTCTCTACTTTAATGAGAATCAGTTCAATTGTCAGATTAATTATAATCCAATCATAATTTTTTTATCTGCTTGATTAATCCTATTCTGGTGATGAAAAGTGTTCACCTCTCAATTTAATACACAGTCGGTGGTAAACTACTGCGACAACAAATTCTGCCTAATATTGTCATACGTCCTCTTATAGAATATATTAACTTGATACGGTTATAGTAATCTTAGGGTTGGGTTTCCACAGGTTTGTACAGACGCCATTCCATAATACATCCTGCCAATGTTTTGGGCAGATCACGTCCCCCGGCAACCTCTGCTAAATCACTGTACACACCTCCATGTAGCTGATTAAATTATCTAGTTTCAGGTTGGGAGGGTAAAACAAACTAGAGGACAAATGCTAATGAGTTTTTGGCTGTGTGTTGGAAAATTTGCTGCTTGATTACCTGCCACTTTGGAAGATAATTGGTAATTGGATTCTTCAATTCTGTCAGAAAACACAGTTTTTGTAAATTATTCACATAAAAATCGCCAAACAATTTCAATACCAACATGAAACATCAGCTACTTCTCGCAAGACTAATAATAACAGCCATGCTAACTGCTGGAGGCTGTACTTAGGCACAGTGGTGCCTAAATGAGGTCGGCATACTAATACGCTCACAATAACAATGCTAACATGCTCATGTTAATCAGGTATAATATTTATCATTTTCACTGCCTTAGTTAATTGGAATTAAACACAAAATGCAGCTGAGGCTGATGGGAATATCATTAGTTTTGCAGGTATTTGATAATTAACTGCAACTGGACAAATGAAAATTTTGATCTAGTGATGGTGCAAGACTCAATGTCAGGGTATCATTAAAGTAATTATAGTTCAGCCTGGGAATAACAAGTGTGTGTGTGTACAAAGTCACATGACAAGCCATCCAATAGCTGTAGAAACGTTTCAGTAAAGCAAATGTCGACCAGGAAAAGTCAGCCGATCAGCAAAGTCATTTGGATTCATCCAATGGGGATAATGAATGTCTGTTAAAAATTTCATGACAAACCACATGGCAGGCTAGTTAAAATATTTAAGTCTGGAACAAAATGATTGACCCATTGACCATCAGTCCTACACACTGGTCCTTAAAAGCAACATATTTTATACATATTCTCAGAAACCTCTCTTTTTTTTCGTCCTGGTTTCCTGACCCGTCAGTCTGGCATGGTGATCAAGAGGCCTTCTTCGTTTTGTGCAGCTAGAGTTCTGGATCCAAGGCTGTCATTATTTGTGGAGAGCAACAAAAAAAGTATCTCTCTTTCAGAAAGCACTATCTGACACCTCGCCCAGTGTCTTCCTCAAGGCAGAAAGCTGCATGAACTAAGCTTTCACAAGATAGTGACCGAGAATGAATGGTCGTTTTTACTGAATGCTTTTGAGAAAACTGAGAGCACCGGACTACACAGGAAACTGTCACATAATCAATAAAGCAATGGCTCAGGATTTGTTCCCTATTGGCACATAATCCAGTAGACTGCATGTCTGTCCCATGCAGGAGTCATATCCATATAGCAGACTAAAACTTTATGTGAAGACAACATGAAGAAATGATGCAGTTTATTGTGTGCTTTATTATCTGCCCAGCTGAAGCAGGACTCCCTGCCTGTTTCTGCAGTGGAGTGAGGTGGAGGTGATGTCTGGACCACCACAGACTGTTCAGGTGGCAGCAGCCTCTCTCTGGATGTCAGGTCAGTCTTATATTAGCTCTTTTCTGCTCAGTAGTGTTCGTCTCCTGCAGGGATCTAAGTATGTTCAATACAATGGATGCTGTGGGTTCAGCAGTTGAGATTAGAGACATTTATTTGATGGGGACACAGTGCCATCTGGTGGATGCAAGAAAAACTGAAGTACATGTGTATTGTAGTGTGGCTGCAACCACTGTGTTTACCTAAATCAGCTACATCAGCTGGGCTAGTAAAGGGATAAGCTGTCAAATCTGATTAACTTTACTATCTATAAATAAAAAAGACAGCGTGTCAGTGAAAACATACTGGCCATGACTCAGCATACATCAGTTTTGTGCACTGCAGCCACAGCTGAATGCCTCTATTTATGTGGTTTGTTTCATGAAAACTTGTAATAATTATACAAAACACATTCATGCAACAATAACAATTGAAACAGCTCAGCACGGACCACCTCCAGCTGCTTCTTCATCATGTATTCCTGCCTTCAGGTGATTTAGTCGCTGTTGCTTAATATTTTAAAACAAATTGCAAAGTGCAACTGTGGGTGGCAGATAAATAAAACATTTTTAATAGATGTCTTCAGTGTCAAAATATTCCTCATAATAAATTACCTTTGGGAATTTCATTTTTGTGCAGAGTTAAAATGTGTATAAATATCATAACACTCTCTATGACAATGTATTTCTGTATCAGGAATTCAGTACAGTTATTTACAGCTGAAGAACAAAATATATACAATGAATCCCACACTAGATTTAGTGGGATCATGTTGAATTGAGATCAAACATGAGCTTTTGTCTCTGATAATACCAGACAGTTTTAAAGGGGATTTCTTTGGTTTGGTTTTCAACACGGCACAGTGAGAAAATAAAAACAGATAACAGTAGAAATGTAAAGTACCGTTGTAAGTTATAAGAAGCACTGTCGGTATAAATAATCATATTTTGGTTTCATCAAAAGAGATGCTCCATATAAATGTACATAAATCTTTTCACAACATCAACATTATGTGCGAGTTGTTATTTCAACAGTGCTGATATGAAATTAGTCTGAAACTGTTCCCATTATATGTAAAGCAGCATAAACCTACAGTTGTTATATTGTTAATGCTCTGATGTTTTATTATTTTTTACTAGTTCTATTGTCTTAATGTATTTTTTTATGTATTTTATATTCTATTAGCACGGTTCTACAATTTCCTTTTCACCAAATGAGTGAATTCCTTTCCTGCTGCAACAACCAGTTTGCTTTGTCAACTCATACAGCTGAGTGGCCTAACCAAAACATAGAGAAGATCAGGATAGGTTGATCAGTTTGGTTCTGTTTGGCACTCTGTCTCTGTGCTTACAAGTCATATTTACAAACCTCACAGGTTGCACAAATTCCCTGTTGGATCACAGTTTGGGTGCCTCTATTCAGACATCACACCATGCCCTCGATGGTGTCCAGTTTTGGGGAACGCTCAGCCTCAGTGTGCTGCGTCTCCTGCTGTCTGCAGACCTCCTGGTAGTCTTTCAGCACCTTCACCACCTCGTCACGTCCGAACTGCTCGGCATCATCGACTGGTAGGTTCCCCCACCTGCACAGCAAGGAGAGAAGATCGTGATGGAGAGAGGAATGAGCAGATAGATGATGAGAGATGATGGAGGAGAATTTTTCAGCAGTTAGGTTTTAAAATATGGATTCACAGTACATGGAAAAGCCAATTTAAGCTCAAAAGTTCACTCTTAGAATGCATTAATTTAATTAAACTTTGTGGTTCATCTGTTATTGAGTTACTCTAAGTATCTTCTTAGTGTAGTTCTTTTTTTGTCTTGCTCTGAGAGATAATTGTATAACTGCAGTTCATGGTGAAAACATTTTACTTTCATTCAAACATTTCTAAAATCCGGCTGATCAGAAATCACATTTTCAGGAGACAGATAGATGGGAAAGAATACACATTTAAATATGGATTATTGTCAGCTAAATGATCACATACAAAATGATACAAAGAAAACACAAATAGCGGTTAAAATATTTGATCATGATCGCATTCACAACATAAGGAGTAGTGAAGAAAATAAAAGCTAAAGGATACAAAGAAGTAAGAGATGCTTTACTCACCTGTCTTCTACAAATGGATCAACTTTGCAAGTTTCAGTAAGAAATTTCACAACATCGATGTGACCTGAGAATAAACAAGAAAACATGAAAGTTCATAGTTTCACATCAGGAGCGAACAAGCAGAGACAACCTTTCACTGACAACTCAAAAACAGCAGTTGACCAGGAACATAACCATAACCCAAAACTAGCAAGCTATTCATGATCTCCAAGTTTTTCTAATAGCAGGACAAACTTTGGGTGAAGAAAATACACGATGATGTATAATGTGTGTATGATTACTTCCTCCAGTCACAATCCCAACTTAGAATCAGATTAAGGAGTGCAAAGATCTGCCTTTTTCATTTGCAAGAAAACACTTATTATTCCCATTTTTTATCTTATAAATAAACAATTTGCTTACAAGGCTGTTTTTGAAAAATGTTATTGTTGAAGTCACAGCAGCGGAGCATTAAATCTGCACTGTGAATACACTTAAAGCACAGCAGAAGACAAATAATTGACCATATGGTGCTCTGTAAGGGTTTGTGAGCTGATTCATTAGTGGTCTTGTATAATGTGAGCCAGAGGTACTGAACCTCTGTGGTTAATCATGAAAACAAATGAAGTGAAAACTAATTACAGCTGTGAGCGTCAAAACATGTAATTTAACAAGTGCAACTATTTTTCTCTGTCAGTAACAGATCAACAGAAAATCTCTCATCTTTTCTGCCAGATGACACTGTGAGATAAAAACTAAGTTAAACAGGTTTTTACACAATGACTGAATGATGTGTGATAAAAGGTGCTCTTGGGTTGCCATGTCAACCAATCTGTTCACGTGTTTGTCATCTTAGAACCACGGCGAGTGACTTGTTATGTCTCACCTCTCCGTTGTTGGTATCCAGCCATGTACTGAGTGTAACATTACACCTGATGTGCGACATGATGTGACAGGTGCAACGCGGCAGCTTGATCAACACGCCTCAGCAGATTTTAAGGTGTCTCCAGCCAGGTTTAGTGTTTTACCACACACCACCGTAGATGAGTTTGAGAAAGTACAAATCTTTAGCTTTAATAACACATTAGTTAAAGACCCTGCACACCCACACAGGCGTTTTCACTTGTTCTGGCCGATTAGACCTCTGCTCAGGTCGAAGTTGCGTGCAGCTGTGCTGAATCAATAATTCATGGATACATGAACGAATGAGAATGATGAAAGTCTAACTTCTCCGCCCTTGTGCAACAAAAGGAAGGTTTAGAGAGATTTATATGCTCAGACAGTCCGCAGAGGTCTAATCAGGTAGAACAAGTGAAAACACCTGTGTGGGTGGAAAATAGATGTGCAGGGTCTTTAAAGTGGCCTAACATGCTTGAGAAGTTTGAGACTGTTTGAAAAATATAAATAGCAGGATGTTATTCACAATCAAGTAATATTTTCTGTTATGTTTTATCGGAGTTCATATTTTTCATATTTTGAATGCTTGACCTTTAAGAGCAGAGGATGTACAGTATTTGTGCCACAATACTGATTTCTTTTTGCCCTTTGGTCATACAGATTCACTGCCTGACTGTTTTATAGTCTGTCTCTGAAATTCCAGGCGAAAAGAATATGAGGAGCTCACCCTCTGCTGCAGCGATGTGTAGTGCTGTCCGAGAATCATAGTCTTTTAGATCCATGTCCATGGATGAGAGAGCAAACCTGAAGTAAGAAACAAAAGTGCAGTTCACAACTAGTTTTTTGAAGTATGTAATGAAATGAAAATGCTTTTTTTCCCTCAGAGTAATATAAATATATTGAAATACAATATATATATTAGCATTATTTTTATATTTGAGCTAACCAACATACAAGCAGGAGTATGAGGGATTATTTTCAGCCATGAAGACAAACTTTATGTTTACACTTATACAAACCAGCAAGAGGTAAATACAGAAATTAACATTTACATTTTAGAGAATTAATAATTCTAACAATACACGAATAGATACAAATATTCTTTACATGAAATTGTCTCTGTGCAACATTTGTGTATACAATCTGATATTCTGACAGAGTTCTGACCAGCTGAACAACAGATGGGTGCCATGAATAAATATTAACAAATGCAAATGCCTCCATACAGGCTTGGGTGGATTATGAAAGAATGGGCCCCTGTGCACAGAAATTTAAAAGGCCCCCCAACCCTCGTTTATGGCAGCACAGCCATAGTAGTTTTGAGTCTCTTTGTAGTTGTATGATTAGCTTTCCCAAAAGAAATTTTAACTGTCACTTTGTTTGTCATCACATCTCAGCCCAGCTGCACACCTTTGGGAGATCTTGGCTGAAGTGTTAGAAAGCGCTGTCCACCACCAGCGTTAAAACATCGAATGAGAAATATCTTTTTGAAACATAGTTTTCATCCCCAGTAGATTTCCAGAGATGTGGAAAGCCAAACAGCATTGAAGCCTCTCACTACAGTTCACTTATGTTCATACTTAATTTAATTATTCGCTCGTTTGTCCTTTTTTTTTTTTACCCAGGCCATTCAATAAATAAACATTCAAAGGCATTTCTTGTATAAGACAAACAATAACCAGACCTCCTGGTAATTTACCTTCTCAGGGCTGACACATCTCCACTGTAGGCGGCGAACATCAAGTTGAAAACAGACTTGTTCTGCAAACACAGGAAAGCAACATAAAGACAGAGGCACTGAACATATTTAACACCCCAATCGACAAACTGACAAGGCAACTCACCCTGTCATCCCCATCCTGCCTGCGAGGGTCCTGCTTCTTCACAAAGTGCCTCAAGTTGTCGTAATTGTGGAAATTGAATAGTGACACAAGCTCCTGAGGATAAGATACAGATACAGGAAATGTATTATGTGTATGTATATAACATTACCAACTATCAGAACAAAACAAACGAAGATTCAACAGAAAATTCATTCAAACCCTGTGAAGTCACTTGGATGCAAACTCCAGAGCTGCCACAGAAGACTAATTTATATGATCAGTTGTAGGTTGTGAAATACCCTGTGATCTGGAGGTAGTTTTCATCATCTTTCTCAAACAACTTGAAATTTTACTTTGTGGCTTTTTTTGTTTTTTGGCTTTGGTATATTTTGTATATAGCAGGTCGTCTACTTATCAAAAAGTTTGATTCTCGGCTCCTATGTGTGGTGGAAAGAAACAATATGTGTAGGGAAAAGCTGTATGAACGTGTGTGTGAACGCGTGAATGTGGAATCCATTGTAAAGCTCATAAGACTAGAAAAGCCCTACGTGAGTGCAGTCAATTTACCACTTCCAATTTCACTTTGGCTTCATCTAGTGGCAGGATAAATAAAAAGGCAGTGCCAGACAATAATCCATGATTTGATCCTATAATCCCATAAAAACTTCTTTGAAGCATCTATCTCTAGACAAACAGTCTAAATGTAATGACACAAAAGGCAGAGTGTCCGTCTTGCTCTTGCCTGGCAGAAGTGTATTCCCCGGACGCTGTTTCCAACTCTGTCCAGCGGAGGAGACCAACACATTACTCCCATGACATTGGGGACTACCAGCAGTACTGCACCAGACACGCCAGATTTGGCCGGCAAGCCCACCTGAGACACGAGAGCAAGAGTCTGCATGTGTGTGTGTGTATGTACAGCAAACTATGAAAATGACATTGGTCACCTGGTGTTACTCACATGAAATGCCATCTGGCCAGAAAAGTCATACATGCCACATGAGTGCATGAGACTCAAAGTATTTCGCACTGCCTCGGCACTCAGGACAAGCTCGCCTGTGATTGGACAAATTCCCCCGTTGGCCAGAGTGGCAGCCATGATACTCCCTGACTCACAGGTCACCTCAATGGAGCAAAGCTGAGAGCAGAAGAGGGTCAAGTTTATGGTTAAAACTACTGGAACTATTTTCTTTTCAGCTAATTTAACAACAGGGCCAAGAAGAACAAAACAAAAAAGGTTGTTTAATGATTCTTCATGAAATGTTCTGTTCATGACAGAGAAGTTTACCTGGAAGTAGAAATCCAAGGAATCGATCATATCCGCTCCCAGTGGAAAACACTGGTGGATGAAAAATGATCATCATGACTGTGATTGACTAACATAAACACTGTACAGATATTCTATGATTTATCAACCAGAAAATTAAAAATAGCTCAGCTCATAAGGCTCTCTCTCTTAACCTGGCCTTTCAAATTACATCAGTTTTTGTTGGGAGACCCTACCAAGGGCTATTGCTCTTGACAACACAGCCCCCAGTGTCAAAAGGTCAATGGTGATGCATGGTGGGGTGTGGGAGATGTATGGAGAAGCCACGGAGAAGAAGTTTTATTAGGCGTCAAAGCTGATTGGACGAGCAAACTGATGATGGTAGCAAAAATGGACCAAAGGTTGATTTTTTTCAAAATATTAGCTCATGTACCGGTTCTGTAGAGGAACATGTTGTGAAAACATACATGTGAATGCACAGAACTTGGTATGTAAACATTAAGTTTTCTCTCAAACACATGCAACAGAAAATAAAAGGGGTTTATAATCCCACATATTTTTGCACAGTGAGAAAATGTTCTGTAACTGACCTTCTTCTCTTTCATGTAGTATCCAATGGCAAAATTTCTGTCACCTGTTTCTTTTTCTGACTGGAACCTGAGACAGATAAGCAGAAGGGGTCAATACTGAAGCATCAATAATGCAATAGGCCAGTGGACAGGCAATCTGCCTAACACAGTCTTGGAAGTGTGTGTGTTAAATGAAAGATATACAGTATAATGATACAATATCTCTATAATATTTGTGCACTCACGTGGCATTGCTGAATCCAACATACTCTTGGCCAGCCATCTTTTTCACAAACTCCATAACCTAAGCAAAGAAAGACTGATCTTAATGAGCACTTCAGCATTTCTGTGCTCACTGAGATAATCATGCCACAGCTCAATATTCACGATCTTAACAGAGAAGAAAGTCTGAGGCACACTACTTACATAGTCAAACTTCTCTGCCTTATTTGAGCGAGGCTGAAAACAAAGCAAGAGTCATTTGCTTGTATAAAAATATGCTGATTGTAATTACCACACTCATTCAGTTCCCACATTCATGAACACTAAATATGACTTCGGTATGACTAATTACATGGGGTGAAACAATACATGAATGTATTGCTGATTGCATAATTTAACATCCTATTATCAGCTGGTACAGTGAGAGGAGCGATACCACAGAGCTCAGGTAGAGTTCAGGGAGCATTTCACAATACAAGATTATAGACAACTGTGAAAAAAGGTCCTTCTGATCTCTTTTTTTTTCTGATTTGAATTTGTAAGACAAACCTTGAACATGCCAAAGATAAGCAAGTCATATTCAGTCAATAAGATAAGATTTCAAAATCATACATAGATTAGGAGACTTTTAAATTAATCAAATTAATAATTTGCCACTGCTGCCTTATGACATTTCCCCAAGGCTTTGTCATAAAGATCATGATCGCATCGAAGACTCACTCAGCAACCTGCAGGCTCTAAACTGAAACATACTGCACATTACGGGGCTAAATGGGGTTTATTATTTAAAGATGTTTTTCCAAAAAACTGTTTTAACTTCTGGCAATGTTTCACTGAATTTCTATCCAACTTAAAAAAAAAACAGTACTGACACTGTCTGTCACTGATGCAATGAATGTGTTTGTAACAATCTATAAACCAATTTTCATATTTTAAGAGTTTTCCAGACTTTTAAGGTGTGGACAAATTTAAGTTAAGGTCTGTTCATTTTACTGTGTCACACACTTTTACTAAAAGGCGAGTGATTTAATGTCAGTGCTGACTCAACTACCACACACCAGGCCACACATGTCTGTTTACCTTGATAAGAGAGCTGATCACTATGGCTCCAGCGTTCACCATTGGGTTGTGTGGCTTATCTGGAGGAAAGGACGACAAGATAAGGGACAATGTTGATGAGCAGTTCTGTACTGAATAAAAGCTTTGTAAAAAGGAAATTTAATTTCCTTCCACCAGTTCATTATTATAATCTTTACATATAGTATCCAACGACATGAGACCAGCAAAACAGATACTAATAAATACAGATAAGTTCATGGAGTCATGAGGGCACAGAAGGTATTTGTCTGGCATGCGTATGAAACATGATGTGAACATACTGAGGTGCAGACCGACATAATCAACACATTAAAAAATAAATAAAAGATATTTAAGTAATTTAAATCTCATGCAGCAGCATTCTGAACACGCTGTAGTTCAGTTTCTTAGTTTGGAGAAAAACAGAAACAAGTGAAATACAGTACAGTTCACACTTACTTTCATTATTGATTAATATGTTGATTATTTTCCATGATCAAACAATCGTTTGTTTAGTCAATATTTACAATTAGAGAAAAAATAAACTGTTTTGGTTGACCACAGCTACAAATACAACAAAACTATATGATGTGGTTGTACAGCTGGAGGAAGACATAATCCATCCAGTGAGTTTTGCAGTCAGTAAAGGAAACTAACAAGAGGTTAATAATGTGGCACAGCAGACAAACGTATCGACTCAGATCTTATACATTTCTTTCTCCTGTCGGTTCAAACTAAAAGTGTGATTTCCTCACACTGACTGCAGGGTGATGGAAGCTTTTACAATCCATCAGCACAGTGATAAGGGCTTTACGCACCTTCATCATCAAGTGAGAGCATGTTGAACTTGAGTCCGCTGGGCTCCATGCCGACGTAACGGTGAACATGCTCTGTTCCCGCCTCATGGACGGCGATGGCGTACTGCAGGGGCTTCACGCAGGACTGCAGGCAGAACGGCTGCTTGGTGTCACCTACTGAGTGCCTGGAGGAGAAAAGACCCGATAATTAACATTTAAATAGCAAAGGATCTGGGAGATAGTGTTTCCAGTCTCACTGAATATATCACACCAAGTCTACCCGGTAACACCACAGATGTGCATCAGTATCACAGCTTGTATGAATAACACAATGTCACAATGTTTCAGTCATAACCATCTAATCATCACATCCATTTAGTAGCTATGAGCTTTCTGTCACACGGTGAGGTCAAGTTTGGGTTTGTCCTGTCTCCATGTCTTGTCATTTCCTGTTTTATTTTGAAAGGTTAACTCTCCTCTCGTTTCAGGTCACTTGCCCTTCCTCATGTGTCACCTGTCTGAGTGTCTTCCCTGATTCCTGATTGTGTCCACCGGTTCCCCATTTGCCCTAATGTGTCTTATAGTCTGCGTCTCCCTTTGTCTTGTGCCAGAGTGTCTCGTTCCAGTCGTGCACCCCAGCTTCCTATCACAGTCCATGCCTTGCCTTTGCCTTATACTTCGTCTTTACCTCCTTGTGAGTGATTTTTTGTTTGTAATTTCATAGAATATAGAGTTTTCTGTTTGTCAAGTTTAGAGTAGTTTTAGTAACCTCCATGTGAGTGATTTTTTGTTTGTATTCTCGTAGTGTAGAGTTTTGTTTGTCAAGTTCATAGCAGTTTTGTAGCCTCCTTGTGGAGTGATTTTCTGTTGGTTTATTCCTTTTTTGTTTCAGCAGTTTTGTCCCTCCAGTTGGAGTGGTTTTTGTTTATTAGATTCTTCCTGAATAGCATAATTTTTCATAGTTGGTTTTATTTGTCACTCCCTCTCAAGGTAGGAGTATTTAAATAAAGACTGCCTTATTGACACTCTGCATCTGAGTCCTCATTCTAGTCCAGGCCTGACACTTTCAATCATATCACACTGTTTCTCAGCATCATTCAAATCAAATCAATCTCAACTTTTAATCTGACATTGATAAGAAGTCTTTAAAGTGTTAAGAAAAATTGAAATATACAGTTCAATGATGACTCCATGGAAAACTCCATCTGCAAAGGAAAATTGTGTTATATGATCGAAAGCTCCAGAGCTGCTACTCAATGGACCTTGTGGCGAGATAATTTTGTACAAATACAAATCTGTAATTCTTACCTCTGGCCATCCACGGTACACAAAGACATGCCCCACAGTTCTGGCCTGAACTTGGCCAACTGGGGGATGTAGTCTGCAACCTAACGCCAAGATACATGAGGGAAACACAGTGACAGATGACAGATGACACAATATTAGATTGAAGAATGAGTGTCAGAACTAAAAGCACTGCAGCACAGAAGATGTTGAAAGAAAATGAGCGAGGAAGAATTAGTGAAATGTGACAGTCAGGATTCCTACACTATGCAGTTCCTGTCCACAGTGTGAATTTAAAGAAAGGCATGACCAGCTTTGACTGGCTAAACCATATACAGGACATGTATATAAAATACTGCATAATACAACTTTATATGAAATACTGTAGGTATAACAATCGGTTGTCACATATGTGAAAGGAATAAACTATGCTGTTTCTACAGCTGTGTTTTAGTATATTCCCTCAATACAGAAGAACTTCAACAATAAAATTTACATTTCTAAGGAACAAAGAAACCTACCTTCCCTTCACTTTGCTTTTGCACTCTGCCATAGATTTCATTTATTTTTTGGGCAAACACATCAAACTCAGGGATGATAAATTTCTTCCTGAAGGCCTGGAGCAGCAAGACGATGTTTCCACCAACACATCTGCAAGAAAAACAACATAATGCTGAGTTACTCAGGAGCACTTACTGAAAATGACATGTTTTACTTGATATACATATAGTGTGTGTATGTGTGTGTGTGTGTGTGTGTGTGTGCAGGTCTCAGTGTGAGTGGGGAGCAGCTGCCAGCTGCCACATTATCACTCTGAGCAACAAGCCTTTGCTTTCATCAGCAGGAGAGTAAATAAAGCTGACATGTCCTGACATACGCTACATAACACTGATGTGTTTCACACCACAGGTTAGGCTGATCAATCTAAAGTAATATTTCACAACATGTACCACAGTTTATGACTGTCTGTGCACAAGATAGCTTTTACTGAAGTGCTGAATGAGTTGTTTAAACCACCATAAATCAATCAACTGAGATGTGAGAACAGTGATAAAAAAATATGTTTTTTGTTGGACATTTATCTTTTTTTATTTAAAAGCAAATACCAGGTTGATTGCAGATCCAAGAAGTGATAACAAATGATTTGTAATATCATATTTCCATGACATTAGTCAAAGGAATTCATTTATTTCTGTATGAAAAACCTAATAATCCAAGCAATCTCTGTGTTGGGAAAAATTTTATCCATACAGTATATTATTTTCCCCTCATAAACATTGTGGGAAGGGTGGTGCTTAAAAATGGCATGGCCATCTTGTAGTATCATGCAATCTAATAAAAACCCACAGCCTAAAAAAATGGCCATAGAGTCTAATCAATACATTTCAGACACGGTCCCAACAAACATTTAGCATTGCAAACTTCCCAACTGACATTCACAAAATACTGTATTACATTATAAATGTGTTCACAATATTATGTCAGTCTCTTGTGGTTCTAAATTCCTCTGCATTCTTTGTCTTCTATATAAATCAGACATAAATGACTTCTAATGAGTGAGGTAAAGTATGTGTGGAAGACAAGGGAATAAAAAAAGAAAGACAAAGGGAGGGACAGGCAGACAGACAATCATGCAGCAAGTCACTTACAACCAAATCCTTCATTAAATGGATTGCTGTTGGAAGGTCAGACTAAAAATAGTTTGGTCTCATGCCTGCACTGGCTGGTGAATGGAAAACAAAACACTGTGACTCAGTCACCGTTAAGATACATGTCAATTTTTGAGGGGGAACGTGGAGAAGCAACACTCTCAGATAAACAGGAAACAAAGAGAGAGAATTGCTATAAAAAAATATATGGTATTAAACTTATTGTGAGCTGTGTGACTGAATCCGCTGTGCTTGGACACTGTTGTTCATGATGCCGGTGACCTGCTGTAGTTATGTGAAATATATTCGTATTTTGTGGATTTTACACAAAGGAGTTCAAGAAATAAAAACACAAAGTACATTGGTATCTGAGGTACAGCATGCTAGTGTTTGCGAGGTGACTTCTGGCTTAAAAAACATCCCACCTCTTGTACTGCAGGTACAGTATACTGTCCCTGGGGAAAAAGACATGGAACCCCCAGAACAGACCACAAAGGGAGCTATAATGCCCCTGCAGCAGCCACTGGACCGAGCTAATTAAGGTGCTTCACTTTGTACTCATAGACAGTTTGCCAGAGAAGTCCTGAGTTACTGGCTGTAAATCACCCTAATACAATGGAGCTCAGTCACATTCGATTTATGCTGATCAAAGCATAAAATGACAGACACAGCCACTCAAGATAAGCTGAAACAATATAGGAGCCGCTTCTTCCTTCTGCATTGTGGGTGTAGCTAAGTAGAAGTTCTCACTCAAACAATTCAACCAGGTCTGTCCATAGATGTAATACAAGTTAAAAACTAAACACCACTGAACTCTACTGTACTTGGGTGAAACTAAAGGCAATCAAATTCATCAAACTACAGCAAAACTATCTGTATGTAACACTACAGACAAGAGGGAAAGAAAATACATTTTACTGTTTGTTATGGCCTTTGTCACCGCAGACATTTTTGACTTGTCATTGTAGGAAAAGCACAGGTGTTACCAATCACATTAACAATGGCTCTGCTGTATTACCTAATACCAGGAGCCTGAAACTGGCGCAGCTGAAGTTAATTCAACCATGATTCATTTTCTTATTAACACCTGTGCTTTCCTCATGTGTCCACATGTATCTTATATCTGGGTTTGATTTTGGTCAAGATGAATTCCAGAAGCAGAAGTCATTATTAACTGTGTGAATCATGCCCAAGCACTTTGACTTGCCTGTGGAAAAGTTCCCTGTCCATCATCACCTCGCCTGCAGACTCCTTCACGGCCTGTCGAAGCTTCTCCATGCAGTCCTTTAGACGGGGGTCAGACGGATGAAGGCCAGTTCTCCTCAGGGCCTGCAGACAACAATGGAAACTATAGATAGATGATTTGTATATAAACTGAATATAATCAGTGTGTTTTCATCTACTTACTGAGGTAAAGAATGAGATGGGAACTTGCTCTTTTCCCTCTGTGATGGTGTAGAAAAGCATGCTTTCCACTCCAGAGCTGGGAGGCTTTGAATGTACATTCCTGGTGAAATGAAGAGTAAACTTTTGAAAAGAACGCCGCCAGTCTTTGGTGTTCACTTACAAAAAATTCAATCCAAAGTTATTTTAAAAAAAGTTATGCATAAGCTTACTTTCAAAACAACCAATCTAGTTGTTATGGTAAATACACTGCTACCCTGTTCAAACAAACATTCAAGTACTGTAAACTATTGACATGCCACCATTAACTTCTGACCTACACAAGAAAGAATAAAAAAGCCAATGTTGATGTACTTTTTGAAGAGCCAAATGACAGAAATACAGGGTGTGTGTGATTGGTATGTGTTATGATTTTTTTGACAGGTGCAACTACAGCATGTAACAGGAGCTCTCCTACTACTGAAGCTTTACAAACTCTAATCAAAGTGTCGGTTGCTTCATTTATAGCTGACACATGCTACTAACTGGCAGTTGAACTGACCACTTTTGTAGCAGCAGAGCTGGATAATTTTCCTTGAGATGTTTACGTTATATATTCTATCCTCTATATATCTCCTGTGTCTATAATATACAGGACATTATAAGTGCTAGATGTGTACATTTGTATGTACAATAAAGCTGTAAATGTAAATACCTTCTGAAACATGTAATGCAAACATTATTGTTATGACAGGCCCAGATAATATTCACTTGAACAGTGTGGAGGCAGTCTGTGTGAGAACCAACACCGGCAGGAAGGTGTTGACACTCAGCTCTGTGTCACACAGACACTTACATTTTGAGATGGGAATGATCCGAGTGTGCGTGTCGTCGGTGGGACGCGGCTGTTGCTTTAGAGCTCAGACAACACGCTGGCTGGATGATGAAAACCTTCTTCGCCGCATCTGTATTTTTGACGATTTGTTGAACAGAGTTCGGCAGACGCAGCGCTCTCAGACAGTGCATGGCTGCACGAACGGCATCCACAGTCCGGCTCTGATAGTTTGACTGACGGTGAAGGCAACAGCAGATAACGGTGACTGTTTTTTTTTGTTTGTTGTTGAGCTGTTTAGCAGCAGCTCCTGCGAGGTCACTGACTTTCAACGAGCTCAAGTTTTGCTGCCTTCGCGTGTGGTCGGAAAATTTACCTTTTTGACAAGAGCGTTTTCGCCACGAGGACAGTATTGGTGTTAAAGTGACATATTTAATGTGGAGTCTGTATTGTTCAAAACATCACCTATTTCCCTGATATTTAGCAATTTCGAAGCTCTTCGCACTGCGCCTGGTAGCTCCACAACTTGACTCAAAAATATCAAACTCATAAAAGAAATATAAAATCTATTAAACGTGGCAGCTACTGGAAACTTTATATGGAAATTGCCACAAGCTGATGGTAATTAATAGTTAAAATATAAATTTCCGAGGAGCACTTGAAAGCAGCAGGAGGTCTGTATAATAAGTTACAGGCTCACCCCCTCATGTGGTAGCTGTCACCTGACTGACAGCTGCAGTAGCAAACCAGAGCCTAGAAATTTATTTTGGAAAACACAGGTCTTCCACCCATGGGAATTAATGGGGCATTTTGTTAACAGGCAATTAGAATTAATTATGAATAAAGCAGGCCAGATCAGAGAAAGCATGACGTCACAACAAAACCTCCAACTCCTCACTAACTCTTCAGGGATATTCAAGTTGGAGAAATCCTGTGACCTGTTGTGTAACCTGTTGTCCAGCCAACATGCTTCTCAGTTTCTTATTGTGGCCACCACCAGTTGAACCTGTTCAGTAGGTACATTCTGACAGTTTTTTACCTGTTGACTAACTGGACTGATATCTTGGCGAAATAGAAAAATAACAATGAATTAAATATAATTTAACTAAAAAGTAAGCGTGACAGCTTATTTTTGAACAACCTGTATATCATAAAAACTTAATATATTATTAAAACTGCACAGAAAATATATTAGCCAGAAAAATCTTGATATTATGTTAATTTTGAGCACCACTGGGTTTCAGTGTATATACAAACTGTATAATATAATAAAAAACAATATTAACTGATTATGGGCAGGCCAACTGAACTTAATACTGTATGAAATGTGTCTGTATGAAAATAACAAACTGTCAAACCTTATTAATGTCATGCCATTACGGCAGCCTATATCACAGTGCTGCCGTTGGTTGAAAATGAATGATTTTCAGGAGCTATGGAAAAGTTTTTGTGTTTGTTAGACCCGTGGAGCAAATTACCAAGATTTGAAGGATTTCACATGCATCATTGTTCGCATTCAACAGATAAGCCATAAATCATAATATGGCTAACCATCATTGTAACTCAGAATGTTGCTATTTTTTCATTGCAAAGCGTGAGATGGTTCTTCTATTTGTGCCTGCAATAAGCTGATCATTACACTTTTTCTTAGTAGTACATTTTTTTTAAGTAGTAAATTAGATAGTAAATTTATTTTTACTTAGACTGATGATTAACAGCATTCATAAATATCAGTGTCAAAAGGCACCGCATAGTGTTAACAAACAAAATATTTATACAGTAAATTTTACTGCACACTTTCATTATTTGCTTTCATATTGTCTATCAAGCAGACATTACAAAGGGAAAAATACTTTTACATGGCAGATCATTCACATATAAATATAATAATAACTGCAACATCAGATCATTGCATTGCCAGTGCAGATAAAGAATATGGGTATTTTGAAAGGCACAATATATATATATTTTTAATTCAGCCTCTGTACTGCATCAAAATGACACAAAATTACATTAAATGACATAGAAAAGGCTTATGACTTTGAAGACATTTCTTCGAAGTCATCATGAGTTACACACTCTTTGAAGGACGAGGCAGCACCAGCTTCAGGCCAATATCAACCACACAGGAAGGCATGTAAGAGAGGGGGATCCAGATAAGCTTGGCATCCCAGCCGGCGCTGTATCTGCTGCGTGGGTAGGCCGCTGTCAGAGCGTGCTCCATGCAGCTGGTCACCTTGGTCAGGTCAGAGTCACAGATAGCATTCATGATCAACCGCTGGACCTTGATGTCTGAAAAACAATCACACCAACAAACAGATGAACAGATGTTTTGTGTATAAAACTAATTTAATTTTCAATGCATTTTTCCCCTTCACCTAAAGTGTACGTGCGGTATATGGAGCGAGATTCATGATGTCACATTTTCAGAGGTCACAATGAACGTTAATCCTTAGTATATATTTAAAAAAAAAATTATTTCCATATTTTGGCACTCAATTTTTAATGGGCAACTTTTTTTTTTATATGGAAAATTAGCAAACAATCACGTTTAATTGTGACTTTAATGCTTGTACTATATTTGACAAATTAATTCTATTTTGCAGTGTTTGAGTCCACTGAAACAATAACCAGCAGTCTACTGTACTTACACTTATCAAGGTACTTGTCTCCATAGCTGGCTTGGACTTCAGGGCTGAGCTGGTTCCACAAGCGATGCAGCTCCCTCTCGAGGGGGTCGAGGCTCGTCACTGCAGTCTTGAAAAACCCTGGCTCAATGATGCATACATTGACTCCAAAGTAGTTTATATCTCTCCTGGATACAGAAAAAACAGGTTAATATTTTATATCAAACAAAAAGCTTTACAAGTCATCCTTTATTACAAGGTCTTATAAGTTGTAACTATTGACTTTATTAATGGTTAATAAGTTAAAAGTCATTAATAGCAATGTTTAGGTTGCCAGATTGTGTTTCACCCTATTTGGCATTTATGCTCTCATAAATCTTGGTAATCCACAAATAAATATCTATGGGTTTTTTCACATTGTTAATAGGCCATCAAGTGGCAGTTATACATGTTGATAAGCAGTTGATAAATACATTTAAGTCCAAATTCTTCAAGGTTTGGTCAGAAGTGGTCCATTAGAGGGTAAAGGGTTAAAAGACCAAAGTGTCCTGCTGGAGGATAAATGCCTTTTTTTCACAACCTGGCAACTGAGAGAAGACAGTAACTGTACTGGTTTATAATAAGCTCAGCTAAATGAAATCTTTGAGAAGCAGAGGAAGACTAATATTCTTCTCTGTCTGATCTTATCAGCCAATATTTGTCTTGAATATATTTTGCTGTGGTAATGGGCTTTTTGTTTTAGTAGTGCGTTGGATGGGATATGCTTTATTGCTCCAAATGTGTTTTATGGTTATACATATACTTATATACTGTAGGCCTTTGTAAAGGATAGGAAAAGATAAACTTGAACAGTGGACACATAATACTTTCTTTGTGTTTAACAGTAGTATACAGAGTGTCACAGTATGCGTGTATCTAATGCTGATCAGGTCGTAAGTCTTACCTGAGGCAGTCAGAGAAAGACTCCACTGCAAACTTGGAGATGCAGTATCCACCACCGTTTGCAGCCACTCTACCGAGTACTGATGCTACGTTTACAATGCGGCCTCGGGCCTTTTTGATGAGAGGCAGGAAAGTCATCGTCATGGCGATCACTCCATTCATGTTGACTTTCAGTGTACTGTGGAAATCCTCCACTTTCATCCACTCTGAAGGGCCCATGGGTAATGAGCGTCCAGCATTGTTCACAATACCCCAAAGCCCTACAAGGAAGGAAATGAAAGACAAACAGGGGAAGAAGTTATTTTGTGTTAGAGAAATGCCTTTAATTAGCAGAGTCATCTCATATTCAAATAATGCAAATAATTTCTCACCCTTATCACCAACCACCTCCTTGGTATACTCCATGGCTTTCTGGATGCTGTCCTGATTGGTCACATCCAGCAGGACAGTCTTCAAATAAGGCCCTGCCACCCGCTTCAGATCATCAGCTCCCTTTTCTGTGAGACAGCCAGCCAGCACACGGAAACCTTTTCGATCGAGCTTCTTACACAGCAAGTTTCCGAACCCAGAGTCGCAGCCGGTCACAAAGACGTACTTGTCAGTGATGTTCTCAATCTCCAGGCTGTCTCTGTACAGCCACACAAGAATCCACAGCACCACAAAGGTGGCACTGATGTACAACCAAGCATTTTCCCTGAAAGAGAAGAGACAGGAGGATTTATAACAAGAGAAGGACATAAGAAAATATTCTCCAAGTGTAAGGTTGTAGTTTCAAAGGTTAGGCTACAGCTGTCAAATTATTGGAAAAATTTTACAGTGGTGTATTTCTTACCCTAAAAGGTCGTAGACATACTGTGTATCCATGCTGCTTCCAGGATTAGAAGTGGGTTTTTGGTCACCTGGAGGAGATCGTGCTGGCTGAAAAAACATGTTGAGCAAATGTTAATAGGTACTGACATGGAAACCTTTCAAATCTGATGTTTTCAGGAATTCCCACAATCAAATCCCTCCTCGATTTCACAATGATGTAGGGTCTTATTGAAGCACTGTGCTGGTTTGTTGAACCTGTTCACTGAGGGCCTTAGTAGAAGAGGTGCTTGTAATACAGAACTGCTTTGGGCACATGAGAAATCTTTGGATAATACTCTTATGGAAGAAAGAAAGGCATTTGTGAGGGAACGAGACCCGAAGAGGGGGGGGGGGTGCATTGTTTTGAAGCATAATATTAATGCCCGTGACAGAGCTGCTTAAGCTGCTCATTGGTGAAAACCAATTAGTTTTCAGGCTTATTAGTGAGAAAAACAGACAAAATACAATTGTGGGTTATATTACCCATGATGTTCAAATTGCCTGCAGACATAAATCAGATACTGTACCCATACTGATGCTGTTCAATTAAAATATAAATGATCCTATAAAATTACAGATCAGGTTAAGAAAATCAAATTTAGTTTCATAACACTAGTAAAAACATATCGAAAAAATACCAGAATACCTCAATATAATTTGATCAGATATTACTGCTTTCACATTTAAACTGAATATTACTTTGACCAAATTGCAATGTGACATATTTGCAACAGCAAATTGTAATCATCACCAACAATACGGCAGTGCATGTGAAATAAAAAATAAAAAAACAGACCCAGAGCATGTGTGATAGAAAAAGTAATTTGTGGTAATTTAATGCTTAGAGAGACATTTATATATAAAAACTGTATTATCCTACCTTTTCCTCCTTTTGAGAAGTGATGGATCTCCACAAGTTATCCGTCCTCTTCCCTTTCCCTTTCTGCTTATTCTTCTGTTTTAACTCAGAGAGGCTGGTCGGAGAGAGGCTTTATTCCTGTGGTTTATCCCTTAAGACAAGTCCGCAATTGGTAATCCCAAATCCGTAACCATTTGGTTTGTGCATGTGTGTGTTTAAGAAAAAAAAGTGGCTGGAATTACAGAGAACACTGAGAATTTTCTGTACAATATGTGAGCTTTGATTTCAAAGAACTGCTTTTTGATATTCCAGCTTCTCAATGTGCATTATCAATTTACAAATTGCATCAGGTTCTTTCACTGTAGCTGATAAAAAATCTTACCAATATAGTTTCAGAACTTGGTGGTTCTCAGGGTATACACGCATAAGTACTTTAGCCTATGTGTTAAGACTGTTAATTCAAAGTTATTATAATCCCACATGTTAAAGCACTGTGTTAAAAATATGTCTATAATCTTGCTGGCTCGAGTTCACTGACCTATTATATCAGTTTTTAAGCTCAGACAATAAATGCTCTATACTCTGTAAGTGGTTATAATGTAATCGTGATGCATGTCTTATGAGGAGTCAGCTCATCCTGCAGAAATGTGGGCTTTGAACAAGAAGTGGCAGTGTACATAATTTACACTGTATTGTGGTTTATCAAATAATATTTAAACAAAACCCAGGTGCAATAAGAAAAAGTGTTTTGTATAAATGTGACTTGCTTCATAACTGCACCCTCCATAAAAACCGACATGTAAATTTGCCCTTTTTCTGTTTAAATGTTTGCTTAGATAAAGATAGATTTTTATACTGAGACTGAGTGTGAAGCAAACCTCCTTTTAACAGTAAAACAGGCATATATCTAAGCCATGTGATGCACTAACTGAAGGATCAAGTCTGTTACCTGGTTACTACCCTAATAGTATGCAGTGAATTGAAGTGTAATTAGTTAACCAACCACACCTGCAATTATGCGAGCAAACTCAACAGTAACGTGCATTGTGACATAACCTTCACGTCACACATTCCTTGAATTATATCGTTTTTGTAGTGGAGTGATTCATAAGTAGTTCTGTTGCAAAACTTTCTCCACTATTGGACCTTGAATGACTAATGTTATTACTTTGTCATTTGTCTTTCTGCCATCCAGTTTTAAAACAGCCATAATTAAGTCATCAGCCAAAAATCAATCCTTGACCCAATTAACATTTAATTTTTGCCTGCCCACCACTGACACCTACTGTCGGTACCAACATCTTGGGAATAGGAATCCTTTATATGTGGACTGCTCAAACTTCCCTCTTCCAAATGAGGTTGTTCATGCAGATTTGTTTTAGGTCCTTCATTTAGGCTTTTTGTATAACAGTGGTTGTACACATGCAAGCCTCACCCAAGAGGCTTCTTCGGTTCAGAACTGAAGAAGCCCTTGGAATGGAGGTCAAACATCAAGTATCTGCAACCAAGTCCAGTTGGCCTTGGTTCAACTCTTCTTGGATAACCATAACCTGGATGACTGAGAATCTTCTGCTGTTTACATGCGCTTTATTGCTAAATTAAATTTATTTAGCCTCGTTTCACAACACTGGTGGATTTTTAAACTTTATTAAAAACAATGTTCCATCATCAAATGGTAACAAAATTTTAAGTTGTCTAACAAAAACAGTACAGTCATCACTGTACTCAGACATTTACATAGACATACATAATTTAGGTATTGTGCTGAAAATAAGCCTTACTAGAAAATCTTTTTAGGAGATACTGCAGACAATAAGCGATGGTGGCAATTTGTGGCCGTTTAAACCTATTAACTTTGTTTTTACATGCTACACCTTCACAATTCCATACTGACATAGATTGTTTTCCCAATTATTCAACTGTTATTCATCAATTGAAGTAACTACAAAACAGATTCTAGACCTATTTCATTTTATACACACGCTTGATCTTTGAACAACTCCAGCATCATTGTGTGGTTGTCCTTGTTAATATTGTTCCTCAGATGAGAACGTAAGCAGTGATGTGTATGCTGACTTTCAGCATTTCGCTGGACAAAGTAATCATCAGCATTAGCCCACTCAGAGGGGCATGCAGATGAACAAAGTCCTTGCTGCCTGCGTCTTTGCTGACAGGAGTCAACTGGATTTCGGTTTCATTCCAGTGTATTTAGTTTCGGCTGTAAACCTTTCAACATTTCTTCCCGTGAAGTTTATGAGGAAGCAGACTGAAGCTGACCCTTGTGTACATACTCCAGAGCTGTGGCGATGGTCCTCATGTCCATCTCAATACTGCGGGCCCAGTTCTCCACATCACCAATTTCCTGTTCAAAACAGAATAAAAAAACCGACTCAGTGGTTTCCCCTTGTACATTTGCCAGTGTAACCTATCATCGGGACCAGTAACAGGCAAGCTTTACACATTTCCAAGCTTCCTTTCACCCTGTGAAGATGACATGAGCTGCATAATTGCATTGATGAATTGCTTTCACCACCTGTCAAATCCGCTCAGATCTAGAAGCTCTGTTGATGCCCTTACAGGAAAGTAATCTGCTTTTCGTAAAGCTGGTAAAGCAATTGTTAGATCTGACGAGTCCCTGAAACAAGAATATTTTTTTTGTTGCAATACTTCTACTTGTGTGATAGTTAAATGCCTTTCTTTTATATTTTTGATATTTACACTGAATCATATAGCTTTAATGAGAGATGGTCACACTTAGTGCTGGCACTAAGATGTGGCTGGATAAAATGTAAAATTGTTAAACTGTGAAGTATATATATTTGAAAATGGCAGAAATCCCTTCTTTTCTTTTAGATAAAGAACTAGATAATACTTTAAGATCTCTCTTCCTGATAAAGTGTATCCTACCTTTAGGGCCTGATTGAAACCCTCCACCATACTGATCCACTGAGCAGTTTGTTTGGAGAACTGGCTCGCCTGCACTTGGAGAGTCTTCACCTCATGGTCAAGCTTGCGTTGGTTTACGTATGCCTGAGCAACACTAAATTAAAACAAGAAACAACAATGAGAAGCAATACATGAAAATGCAGAATTATGTAATATATATATATATATATATATGTGTGTGTTTGTGTGTGTGGGCGCAAGTGGCATGTGAGAGTGAATTTGCATTTAATAGCCTAAAGTCTGATCCATTAATTTGACTATTTATAGTGAAAACATACTGTTATATTAAAACTACACTAAATCTCATCAAGTCACTAAAGGATTTTGGTCATAATCTTTTTCATAAAGGAACAGCACAACAACGGTCTTTGTGTCACACTCTCATTCTTAAAGGCTTGGTTTCATTCTATTTGCAGTTGTGTCACACATTGGACCAATTTTATCCTGCCAGGAATGGACTGTTTTCTTTTATTGATTCAGACAGAAGCATTGTTTGGCAGGTACCCTGGAGGGGTCAGCTAGACTTTAATCTGCCAGGTACCCAGACGATCTATACAGGGGATGTGTGTCAGGATCCTGCATACTGTATATTGGCATTCACATCAAGGAACATGTTTGTATAGCGGAATAATTCTTTAGTAGATAATGTGTGCTTGTATCAGAAGCTGAGTATAGCCCTCATCTGTTGTCAGTGGATAAAAACCAAATGAGACTTTAAACTCTGTAAAACTTCATGTTCAGTATCAGCATTAATTATCCATCCTCATGACATATTCCATATTACTAAAGTTACCAGTCATTCAACTGTAAAGTAACGTAATACTCAATTTAAGTCACTTAAAGCACACATTTTTAGCTCAATCTTCTCAGATTTTAGTATTTACTGTACTACCCTTTTTGTTAATTATAATTTTAAGACCCTTGCCCTTTAGCTATTGGACTGTTGGATGGAGTTAAAATGTTTTAAGGTTAATCAACAATAAGAAATAAAAAAATAATTTGTACAGCTCTAATAACTCAATCAAAGCTATCTGTATGGTGTACAACAACCAATTCCCTATTTCACGCTAGATGATTTAAGTGCTGGCTCTTTTATGCTATATTAACGAAGAGGCAGGATCTAGAGTTAAAATATACGTTATGTGGAATATACTTTACTCCAATATATACTTATAGAGAGAGGGTCAACATACCCCTTTCCAACAGGTCTAACGCCTCTGCTACCATCCCTACTACTACTACAACTGTGAAATCAAACAATTAGCATCACTTTCATACCCTACGTTGAGGTGGTCTACCAGGGCTTCTGTCAGACAGGTGGCTGCAGCTATAGCTTCACGCCTGCGTCTCTCTGTGCAGGAAACAAAACGACAAATCATCACTGTGTTGAAAACGAGAGGCCTCATACATGAAACAGAGCTTTGTTTTTAGCATCGGTTAGCATCACAGCTAGCCGGCAATAAGCAGTAACTCACCCTGCAGCTCTTTCCGCTCATTTTGCTTCGCCTGGTGCTCCTTCAGTAGACGAGACAACATCCTTAGTGCTCGTTGAGATTATTTAGCTGTTATTATTTAATGTTTTTATCTTTTAGCTAGCGGAATAACATGCTAACAGCTGACTAATGTAGCCGATGTCACGAGCCCAACCTCGAGGATGTCATACGTGGGCGTGTCCAAAAATGGCGCCTACTGTCATTATCAACGTGATGCTACCAGAGATGTGTTATTAATTAACACACAAAAAGCAGTGTGCAAATCACACATACAACACATTTACAATTTTAAGGAATGTAAATGTCCTTTATTTTATCATTTAAATGTAAAAGTTTGTATGATGGTGATGTCAAAATGTGTTTAAACGTCATACCGTCGGAGCCTTCAAAATAAAAGGTTGAAGAATTAAAAATAATACCATTACTTATTACTGATACCACTACTGCTACTTTTACCACTAACAATAACAAGAAGAACAATAATAAAAACAAGAACAATAATCCAAATGATCAAATGAGGTTGTTCATGCCTTCAATAATCTAAAGGATCATATAGGACGAGAAGTGATTAAATACTAATCAACCAACATGTCAAATACTGTCAAAAAAGCAAGAATGTTCAATAAGATTACATTTGACATTTGACAAATGACATATCATTTATTAATCTGTTGGTTCATTTTTTGTTGTGATTAATCAACCAAATGTTTAGTCCAAAAAATATCAGACAATAATGACAATTTCTAGTCTTCATTCAGTAAGACTAAAAAAAGTGACAAATCCTCACCCTGGATAAGCTTAAACCATCAAACGTTTTTGTGTTTTTACTTAATTTATAATCATAATAGTTTCTGATAATTTTTCTAATGATCAACTAACTGATTAATCGACTAATCATTTCAGTTGTAATATAATTACAGAAACATATCCAATAGGTAAGAGAAGAGACTGACAACAACAGAAAAAGTTGCAACAAAGGTAGCAAGAGTAATGTCTTCAGGCCGGCTTTGAGCCTGTCATTGTTGATGTTATGACTGAGCACAGTGGGACTAACAGATTAACTGGTTTTATAGACTATGCAGTCTGGTAACAATCATGTACCAAACTACAGTCTGAAATATTTTGAGGTACTCCTGCTTTACTTGAATATTACAATTTTTACTATGTACATTTTTACTAAATATAAAATTTTACTTTGCGCTCCACCACATATATTTTGAAAAACTCGCACCGGAAAAGCTGGTCTTGTTCTGGCTAGCGGAACACGGGTCTGTGCTGATGGCAGGCGGCTACCTGTCAACAACCTAGGCATAGCTGAAACTAAAGTCCGTGTGGCTCTTTGTCGTCTGCTTATATCAGGTATGGACATTTAGTCGTTCACTGAATGAGAGATCTAAGATTTGCTCGACTGAACGATCGAAGCTGCTCAAAGAGCTGGGTGGTGTTAGCATTACTTACGTTAGTTAATGCTAAAGCTTCGGTGTTCAACACGTCGGCGAGCAAAGTTGCCCCAGGTGGTGGTGGAACTTCTCACTTCCTATTAGTGATTATATTACATCGTAACAATATCGCATTCGAACCCGTTAATACACAAAAGGTTGGTGTTTGAAGCTGTCTTGATAAGAAATCTCATGCTGGCTAACCCTGATGCTAACCTGACAGTTAAAGCTATTAAGCTATAGTTGGACTGCCTTTCTGTTGCAGGTAGCAGGAAACACGTCGTCTCTTTTGACAACTTTATGTTGCTGTCCGATACACTCTACCTCTTTCTCATAAACTATATTAACGCCCCCCCACTTCCCTCCGTCTCTACCATTTAAGATAAACTACCTTCTTGTTGTGTCAAAGGATATTTTCAAAGATTAGCAAACTAGATTTAGTGAGACTTAATATAGCTTAGTTAAGGATGGGATTTTCTGTTGTGGAAGAGACTCGGTGGTGTCTTGAAATAGCTAAGATTAAACATAATCAGTGGGTAACGTACATTTTGGTACAGTGTGTGTCTGCACGATAACAGCTCACGTTTAGCAGACATGACAACAATGTCAAATTTACAAATTGTAAAACTGTACAAGATTTAGGAAATAGACAGAGCCAGGCCATAATTAAATTAGATTGCCTTTCAGTGGGACTATATACAGAAGAAATAATGTTAAAATATGTGTGCAGTTTAAGTAGTTTAAATTCATGATACAAATTAAATGAAGTATTGTTGTGTAGTAGTGTAGAGTGTTGTGTAGTATTGTATGTTTGAGTCAGCATCACTACAAACACACTCTTTCACTGTAATGTTTCTAAATACCTCGAATTGTCATATATAGCCTTTTGTTTTGGTTAAACAGTCTCCTCAATCCATACTTGCCTTTGTATGTAAAGCCAGGCTATAATTTACACTTACCATAGCAACCTAATCGCCTAATCACTCTTTAAGTAGGTTACCTGAACAAAGTCTTCCATGTTTACATGTGATGTCACTGTTTACAGTTGTTGCAGGTCCTTTTGTTGCAGCCAAAGAAGGCTGCAGTGTTATGGATGAACCATGAAGTCCCAATTGCAAGTCACAGGTAAGTTATTGTTATTGCAAAATTTGTAAGATTGTCTAACAACAAAATGAGACAAGAACTGTGCCAAATTGATAATGTTGTAGTGTTGATTATTATTTGACTTTGCTAATGAAAAGTTGCAGGTTGTGCATAGTTAAGTTCCAAATTCAGCATTGGGAATCACAGGAAGAAGTAGTATTACTATAATCATACGTGAATGGTGTTAGCAGATTGTAGCATCTCTACCAAATGCCACATCTTATAAATTCTGCTGAGACTTAAGTTACACTCAATTGACAATTTATTGAGTACACCTAGCTAAGACTAATGTAGTCTGATACAACAGTTCTGTCATGCTTCTGAAATGTATTGCGCTATATGGACAGGTGTTTCTAGTATTATTCTGTTGGTTTCTTCTTTCTAGTGCTTTCAGCCAGGCTGAAGGAAAACAAAAAGAACTGGTTTGGTCCCAGTCCATATGTTGAGGTAGCTGTGGATGGCCAGTCAAAGAGGACTGAGAAGTGCAACAACACACACAGTCCCAAATGGAAGCAGGCTCTCACAGTGTAAGTATGACTCTTGTGTTTGTGATAGGAGAAGAAACAGTTTAACAAATAGCTGATTAATTATTGCAATGATGATTGTTGATTGTGGTTTTGCCATTTAAATAGGGCCCAGAATGAATAAATAATTTGGTAACTATTAAGTAAAACTCTTAACCCACCACAGGGAAATCTTAGCATAATGTTTTATTAACCTGAATAATTAGAGGACTGTGTCTCAAAATCACAGATTGCATCAAATCTAAAATTTTGTTTTTTGTTACCACCCTAGAGCTCATTGCATCTTAAAATAGTTTTCTGGTCTTACTGAAATTTACACAACTACAATGACATTAAATATATAAAAAGCAAACAGACCCTCACATTGAAGTAATACCCAGAATTAGATAATTGAAATAAAAGAGATGTGACAGGAGAGGTTAAGAAGCTATAGCCTTTTACAGTGGGCCTCCCCCGCCTGGAGAAACAAAAGAAAAGAAAGAATACCACAACCATCACTGATTTATTTCCTCAGAGCTGATTATTTTGTGCCATCTTCTCACTTTTCTACAGAATTGTGACTCCAGTCAGCAAGCTGATCTTCCGTGTTTGGAGCCACCAGACACTAAAGGCGGACATCCTGTTGGGAATGGCCACACTGGAGATCCTTGAGACCCTTAAGATTAATGACCTGAAATGTGAGTTCTCACTACTTTCTTACTCCTATGGGCTCATCTTTGTGTTCACGTGTTCTTTTTTTTTTTTTTTTTTCAAAAGGTCGAACATAAAAATTGATATCAAAATTTCCACTAAGTTTTACATTTTCTGACATTAGACAACTATAATTTTGTTTAGCTGTTTGGAGATATTGTTATTTGTCGCTATTTTTTTAGAATAGGAAAAAATTGCTTTCCAAGAAGTAGAGCATGGCATTAATAGTTTCAGGCTCAGGGGGGTTGATTCCCACAGAACATTACGAGGTAGTCAGGAAATAGCGCCCACTGCAAGGCTTATTTATTTCAGGATAATAACCAGTTGTATCCCATGTAATCTCACTGTCAGTGTTCGTTTTTTGTGTCTGTGTCTATCAGGAGCCTGTCAGATTTGGCAGATGTACGCACTTTAGACACTATACACACTTGTTATGTAAGAGTGCATATCTGCCTGTGTTTGTTATGGGAATGCTTTATTGGGCTTTGATAAGCGTAACAACCAGCCTGCACACTACTCTACTAGATTTTCATTTCACTGGAATAGAGGCCTCACCTAAGCTTGTGACCTTCTGGGTGCTCTGAGTATGTTTATAACTCGATACAGAGGCTCTCCTCAGACCTGGTCAGCATGCACAAACCATATGACATTAGCGTCTGGTTCATATTCTGTGTTACAGCTGCTTGCTTAAGGCAACATTGCTTGTTACACCTCATGTGACTAAAGTGCTTTGAGCTGGCTGACAATTGCCATCCTTAAAGCCGCATAATCCACCAGCAGCACTGAAAACAGCAACAAAATACCAGTGAGCGTAGCCCTTCTAACTTCTTGTTAATTTTAATCTCTGATCACATTTGGAAGTGCATGTATACATGGGCAATTTTGACCACTTCCGAGGCAACCTTAGCTTGTGTTTTCATTTTATTTTGATGGGTTAATGTGGTTTATTGTGTGATGAGTTCATCTGAGGTGTGTTGTTAAATCCAAATTACAAGTACCTGTTCATGTGTTCAACATGTTGATTCTATCCCCATCCCAGTGTGTGAGGTGGTGCAGACGCTGCAGCTGTGCTCTGACAGAGACCCCCAGGATGTTGTAGGTGACCTGTCAGTCTGCCTGGACGGCATGCAGGTGGACCCCGAAACCATTGCTGAGAGAGAATATTGTAAGGAACCACACACACAATTAAATCCAATATAAAGTAAAAGGTTGACATTAACAATCTGAAAACATGAACAAGTTGAAGTTTATAAGTCTACTGAGACTTTATTTTCTTATTTGTAATCAGTTGCAGAGTCATCTATCTTTGTTAAAATAAAAAGTACTGGTGTATGTCAGTCGGTAATTTACAAACACTTTTGCCATTACATACACAGAGCACTGAAAAATATGTTTCTTAGCTGTAAGATGTGCTGCTGTAGTCATAGCATCCTGAATTATTTTGTATAAATTATGTCAATTGTTTTTCTTTTCTCTGACATTCTAGCAGCTGTTCCAAATGGAAATGCAAAACAAAATGGAGACACTGGCAACAGGTTTAGTAAACCCTTAATTATTGAACTATTAATGTTTTTGTGCATATCATGTGTTTGGCCATACAAAATCATATCAGTCATGAACCTCATACATTTACTTTTGGGTAAATACTCAATAATTATACCGTACCTGCAGAGTAACATAAGTGTTAACATTTACATTTTGATCCCCAGGTCAAGCAGGGACACGTCTCCCTCCAGTGACTCAGAGGAGTGGGTTATTGTACCTAATGGTCATGCTGTCAACGGTACGGCTTCTCCTTCCCGGTCTCCAGGGGGCTCCACTGCTTCACGTCCTCCTAGACCAACCCGACCTCCTCCTCCAACGCCTCGCAGACCTGCAGCCTCACCAAGTAGGAAAAGCATGAGATGTCAAAGTGACATCAGTTACTTTACAGACTATTAGCTCACATACAATTTGACATATCAGTCATTTCACATTCTCGCATACCATGGATGTTCTTGTATATACAGGAACAGTATGTGTATGTCTCTGTGTGTGACACCTGCAATCAGAGCAAATATAAATTAACTCATTGATTTCCTGGTTCTCTCCTCTGCCTTTACCCTTGCTTCTCTCCTCAGCCTCTTCTAGTAGTTCTTCCCCTAGTGAGCTGAGTGAAGCCCCGCCTTCTGATGGCTCCTCTCAGGTGTCTGCCAGTGGGTGCTCAGATCAACAGGATGAATCAGGTGTAGCGACTGCAAGTTCCTCACAGACAGCATCTGGCCCCAAACCAGGGGCCTCTGCCTCAACAGCTGTGGCCACAGCAACTCCAAGAGTCACACCTATGACCAACGGTCCTTTACCTCCAGGGTAAAAGGCAATACTTTTGGTTCTGCAAGTCTTAACTGTTGCCACTGTTTCATAGGAATTTTAGATTGCGGACTATTTATATGTGTTGTTATTGTATTATTTAGCAAAATTCTAGGTATTTTAAAGAATTTTACATTTTTCATTACAGAATCTATTTGCTCTGCAGTAGGCCTCCTGAACAAAACCTGTTTCCTGTACTTTGTCATTGCTCACTAATTTGTATTGGCTCTGCAGGTGGGAGCAAAGGGTGGACCAGAATGGACGGTTGTACTATGTGGATCACATTGAGAAAAGGACAACCTGGGACAGACCTGAGCCTCTGCCTACAGGGTACAAGAACACTTGATCCATCTTTTATACCATCAATACCTTTATAGACCAGTTTCTTTCCTTCCTCAGTTCTAGGCTAAACTTTTCATACAAAGACTTGATCATTACATAGAAAAACACAACTTATTAAGTGACCACCAATATGGTTTCAGACCTAGCAAACTCACACGCACACACTTGGTAATAATGTAGATAAAAGATATCAGTATGTGCAATAAACAATGATAAATCTGAATTGCTGAGGGTCACATGGGGTTCCACAAGGTTCAGTGCTGGGTCCAAACTTATATATTGTACAATCTTTTTAATAGTACTATGTGTTGGGGAAACACATACAAAGCAATCACAAACCCAGTTTTTACTAGTGTGTACATGAATCTTTATTTGGGACTTTTGAGTATATACAATATACATAAAGTATATTTCAGTGTATAAATCTAAAGGGATCTGTACAAAATAATAAATGCGGAATGGGTAGGCATTATAAGCTAAGGGTTCAGCCTACACCTTTTCTGTCATTATAAACTTGTCTTGATTTGATTTGTTACTGTTTCAAAAAAAGACTTATGATTATTTATTTATTTACATGTGTATTTGAGTTGTATAAGTTGAAAATGACCGAAATAAACTCAACTAAAAAAAGCATAATACCATAAATTAAAACTTAAATTAGTACAGACATATTTTATACCTACATTTACCATTAGTTTTTAGATTTAATGTAGTTGCAGTTCTTGAACACATTGAAATAATCTGTGCACATCTGCCATTTGGCTTACATTATCAACTCAGTACTGACTTCCTTTTACTCTCCCTTCTGTGTAGGTGGGAGCGCCGGGTGGACCCGATGGGTAGGGTGTACTATGTCGACCACATAACCCGAACAACTACGTGGCAACGTCCCACACAGGAGTCAGTGCGTAACTATGAGGAATGGCAGCACCAGCGCAGCCAGCTGCAGGGAGCCATGCAGCAGTTCAACCAAAGGTTCATTTATGGGGTGAGAGCTGTCACAGTCTTTGAAGATTTGTCACAAACATGAACTGTATTTGTTCAAATATATTCATGTGGAAAATTAAGTGAGTATTTTGTGAAAAATGTAAAAACATGCATACATACATACATACTGTATCTATTTGAGATCAGTACATGAAAGTATTGAAAACATTTCTACTGTCTAATACTGTACTATAATGATAATTTATAAATTGTTGGTTTTTAACATTTTAATATAATCCCATAAGTGAAGGTTTTTATGTTCACTTTTTAGTGAACTACTTAACTACTGCCCTCTTGAGGGTATCTAGGTGTAGGAAACACTGCTGTAAACTGTCTCAGTCATTGTTAATTCTTTTCTAAGATCACACATTTGACTCCCCTGCTGAAATAACCTCACATGAGGGTGACTTTGCAAGGCTCTACATGGTCCAAGTAATGCATAGTTCAGCTCACACCTCATATACGCATAGTTGAGAAACTCTTTTTTTGAGTCAAGATAAAAAATACTATGTATGAGGTCTGTTACACTTGCATCATGGTAATTGATAAAAGCAGTTTTTACAATTATGTAGACTTAAACAACATGCGTCATTCTCTCTCCTGCTCAGCTCCAAGACCAGCTTGCAGCTACAGCCAATAAAGAGTTTGACCCACTGGGACCTCTGCCACATGGTTGGGGTAAATATCACTGAGCATTAGACATTTAGTTTAGTTGTATGTACTGAAATGTATAAAAGTGTAAATAATTAAAGATGTTTTCTAAATCTATGGTTATGTTTTAGTATAAATGCATGAGAGTGAATAAAAACTATAAAAAAATGAAATAAAATGCATTTTCTTAATGCCAGAAAAGAGAACGGACACCAATGGCAGAGTGTACTTTGTTCATCATCCAACTCGGACGACGCAGTGGGAAGACCCCAGGAGGCAAGGGTGAGTGTATGCTTGTGTGTGTGTGTGTGTATGTGTGCCATGTAATATGCATCTTGACACTGCCATACCTTTGTCATACTAAATATAAACAAACCTGCAATATAAGTAATTTACAATATTGTCAGAAAAGATCATTAACTTAACTGTAAGTTCCCTGTATTGCCTGTGAGAGGCAGTAATGTGTCACCAATTATCAGAGAAGAGACTCTTCTGAGTGACTGATATTTGGTTATTATTTTAA
Source organism: Seriola lalandi dorsalis (assembly GCF_002814215.2). Classification (NCBI taxonomy): domain Eukaryota; kingdom Metazoa; phylum Chordata; class Actinopteri; order Carangiformes; family Carangidae; genus Seriola; species Seriola lalandi. The sequence continues at coordinate 234,827 of NW_019524857.1, read as the reverse complement.
GCTGACAAATAGATTCTTATCAAATATCTTAACCAAGGAAATTACTGCAAATCCGCGACTTTAGAGAACTGGAAACCTGTTTACATTTTCCAGTATTTTGACAATTACTGCTTGTGTCTTCTTTGTTAGTGCACACTTTCATTTGTAATTCAATTCCACAATTTCCCTTGTAATGTCAGTTTTGAGTCTAACTCTTTTTGAACTGTTGGTTTCATGTACATTCACTTGTGTTTGTGTTGGTCAGGCTGCTGAATGATAAGCCCCTGCCAGAGGGTTGGGAGATGAGGTTCACTGTGGATGGTATTCCCTACTTTGTAGACCACAACAGGCGAGCCACAACTTACATTGACCCTCGCACAGGGAAATCTTCACTGTAAGTTGTCAAAGTGTTGGTGTAAACTGGCTCACATTAAAATGTATCTTGTACTCTTTATAAGTAGCCTGAACACTCGGACCATTAGATTTATTTCATTGAGGTAGAAACCATTTTCCTATAAACACAATCTCTTCCACATTACACAGAGAAAATTATTTCAGTGGCATTTAAAAAAAATATTGATTAGTGCATGTTTATATGCATTTAAATCACATCAGTGATCTTTGGCCTGAAAATGCCTAATTAGAGAATCCTTAACAGAATGCAGCATCATTGCACTTTTCAAATCATGGATGTTTACTAAATGTAGTTGTTTATCTTGCAGTGATCATTTTTCCTCTGATCTTGTCCACAGTGAGAATGGGCCACAGATAACCTACGTCAGGGACTTCAAAGCCAAAGTGCAATACTTCAGATTCTGGTGTCAGGTATGTGCTATTCGAACATCCCAGAGCAGGTGCTGAAATGCTTTATCCCTCATAATAAAATAGTTGATTCTTAATTTTCATAAATTTACTGATACTGTGTCTTTATATCTACTGGTACTTCAATATGCAAAGATAAAATATAATGTGCATGCTATCTTGCAGGTGTACAGTATTCAAATATTTATATATTTCTTGTTTTTTTTTTTTTTTCCTCTCAGCAAATGTCGCTGTCTCAGCACATTAAGATTACCGTCTCCAGGAAAACCTTGTTTGAGGAGTCATTCCAACAGGTGATCATCTGAATACACTGCCTTCTTACTGTGTTTTTCTGCATTGTTTTGCTAATGCTTGAGGTGTGGAACTGTTTTAATTCTTTACCTGCATTCAAAGATCATGAGCTTCCACCCTCAAGATCTGAGGCGCAGACTATGGATCATATTCCCTGGAGAAGAGGGCTTGGACTATGGAGGTGTGGCCAGGTAAGTTCAGCAATTGTTTTTTTTGTGCAATTGCATCTCATTGTATGACTCATAAGGTGTGTTTTGTTCACATTTGTACCTTTTTTTTTTTGACACCACCCTTGACCCACAAAACCTGTTGTGATAATCCCAGCGAAAGATCTTCTCTTCTGTGGTTATATTTTCAGGGAGTGGTTTTTCTTGCTGTCTCATGAAGTTCTGAACCCCATGTACTGTCTGTTTGAGTATGCTGGCAAGGACAACTACTGTCTGCAGATCAACCCTGCGTCTTACATCAACCCTGACCACCTCAAGTACTTCAAGTTCATAGGACGCTTCATTGCCATGGTATCTGCACTATTTGTAAACACACTTCTAACTGTGCCAGCAGTGTTTGAACACAAGGTGATGGCATGATTAATTTTGGCCCACAAGATGATCATGTCACCTGACGGCCCAGTATTTTCTTTCTAGGCCTTGTTCCATGGCAAATTCATCGACACGGGTTTCTCCCTGCCCTTCTACAAGCGTATCCTGAACAAACCTCTCGCTCTCAAAGACCTGGAGTCCATAGATCCAGAGTTTTACAACTCACTCATATGGATCAAGTAGGTCTGGGGTTACAAACCTGATTATTTGTTTTCCGTGGGTGGGTAGCTGATGGACACGTGCGTGATTAGGACAGCCTAAAATAGCGTGTTTGCCATCTGCTGTGGTGTACTTTAGTTTACTTTATATTGAAAGTACACATCAGGCTGTACTCCGTTGTTGAGCTGTAGTGTAACCTTTTTGTCTATTTTAACTGTGTTAATTCTGATCACGACTCTCTGGCCTGCAGGGATAATAACATAGAGGAGTGTGGTCTGGAGATGTTCTTCTCAGTCGACAAGGAGATCCTGGGGGAGGTCACCACCCATGAGCTGAAACCAGATGGAGGGAACATCCAAGTAACTGAGGAAAACAAGGAGGAATACATCAGGTACAGCTGCATCCTGCTGTCATCCACCTCAATTACATTCACTTTTACATCTCACACATTTACTGATTGACTGACTGGCATCCAAGCTGACTTTCCATAATTTCAATAAATGGTAGAATATACACAGTATTTCAAGCAACCACTTGTGTTCAAAAGTTGAATTTTCTTTGCTTTGTTTGAATTTTTATTGTTTATCTTCATATCTTTGCATTCAGGTTGGTGGCAGAGTGGAGGCTGTCCAGAGGTGTGGAGGAGCAGACTCAGGCGTTCTTTGTGGGCTTCAATGAAGTTCTGCCCCAGCAATACCTTCAGTACTTTGATGCTAAGGAATTAGAGGTATTGAATTAACTATTCTCTCCACTATTTACTAAAACATAAAACATTTTGGGGCAGTGTTTGTCGTCTGAAAACTGTTGATTCAGTAGAGAAAAAACCAACCATCCAATTTTGAGTGTGTTCACTACACAATAAAGATGCTTTATTCTTGCCTGTAGGTGATGCTGTGTGGTATGCAAGAGATCGACCTGGTGGACTGGCAAAGAAACACAATCTACAGGCATTATGCACGAAGTAGCAAGCAGATTCTGTGGTTCTGGCAGGTTGGTATATACGTACACAGTCTGCAAGATCAAAACACCATTTCTGATTTATCTCTTCTCACTTTGCTGTAGGAGATTAATACTGCACAATACCAGTGTAGTTAGCTCACTAAAGAACTAAAACTTTGTAACTGTATTGCCTTTTGCTGTTGCTTCACAGTCTGAGAGTCTTCACTGGGTCCAAAGATTGTCAAAACTTTTGATAAAACAAAGAAAAACTTTAGGTTTTAGGAATATAATATAATATTAAAAGTAAGTCATACTGGATTTGTTAAAGGCTATTTACATAGAATGATCTGTTGACAGTTTGTGAAGGAGATGGACAACGAGAAGAGAATGAGACTGCTGCAGTTTGTCACAGGAACTTGCCGTCTTCCTGTTGGTGGCTTTGCTGACCTGATGGGTATGCAAAATGGGCACACACACACACACACACACACTCACTCTACAGTATATCACATCAGAATAGTTTTCCTGATTTAATCTTTGTTTATTGTTGATTAAATATAGGAAGCAACGGCCCCCAAAAGTTCTGCATTGAGAAAGTGGGCAAAGACAACTGGCTTCCACGAAGCCACACATGGTAAGACCAGTTTTTCTGCTTCTGCTTTCTTAGAAGTCCTTCTCCTTTATCCAAACAGAAGCAGGATTAAACTCTCATGACCGAACCCTCTTATTCATTTCTGATTCAACTACTTGCAAGCCTTTCTTTATTGTTAGTCTTAACTTTGGAATTAGGAGTTATATAATACTATGTGAGAGTCCATTGTTGCTGTACCCTGAATTAGAATTTACAAACTGTTTATTTAACTGATGCTCTTGTGCAGCATCATGCAAAATTAATGCAGCAATGCTTGAGATTGATAGATTTCTCAGGCATCAGCAGCTCAAGTAACAAGATGATTTAATGTGCTAACAATGAACAAGATGGAAAGTAAAAGCATTTTTTAATCATCAGTTATTGTATGTTTAAACCCAAGTATAAGAGTAATTTGAAAGCTATATATTTATTTAGTTAAATTATTCTATTTCCTTATTTACCTCTTTGTGTTTCATTGTGCGTTTTTTTTTTTTTTTTTTTTTTTTTTTTTTTTTTTTTTTTTTTTTTTTTTTTTTTTTTTTTTTGGCTAGTTTTGTGATTCATGTGCAGATTTGGCTGATGTAATGAGGCATTTTCTCATGCTATTAATCCAGTACTCTATATAAGAGGTTATGCATTGAATCTAATATATTTACACAAAGAGTCATCTGCTTTCTGTCTCGTTTCTCTGTGTAGCTTTAATCGTCTGGACCTCCCTCCTTACAAGAGCTATGAGCAGCTGAAGGAGAAGCTCATATTTGCCATAGAAGAGACAGAAGGCTTTGGGCAGGAGTAATACAACAGGAGCAGGAGCTGCAGGATCCAATGGAGGAGCAGTGGGCTTGGAGGACCCTTATCCATTTCAGACCAGAGCACATTCCAGCAGATTCTCCTTGCAGCCAGGAACTGCTTATAAAGTGGTAGATGATACATACATTTATTTTCTGTCACATCATCATATGCAGCAACAACAGTTTAGATGTTTAGTTGAATAGATTAATATGAATTTAATGAATTAATTTGCTCCACAAGAGACCTGTTAGTTCACTTATTCCACATATGATCAGTTCCCCCCTAATCTCACATCACTATAGGACGATGGTTGCAGAACAGAAGCTTTTCTCATTCTGTCGTGTCTGTACTTGCAGTACGTTGCGCAAGTGCAGTTTCTACACGTAAATCTGTGAATCTTTGCAGTAGTAACTTCTCAAGAACCGCTGTTTGGGTCTATGCAGAATGAGCAATTTCAGAGGAAAACCATATTTGTGCATTTTGATTTACAGTAAAAAGGTTCATATCTAAAAGCAGCAAAAAAGGCACATATATGGTTTTGGGTCTTTCAGGCTCAACTTTAATTTTTCTTTTGATGGAAGATTTTTATCAGTACCTGATTGACTGGACTGACACCCATAGCACATACACAGTTTCTTTAATAACTCCGCAAAATACGATCATGCTAATTGTAATAATAATTTCTCCTATGTTGACAAGTTGATTTCTTTTCATTCATAGTGAGTTGAAACTTTGAACATGGTTATGTAAGCAGTAAGATGGCTGTGATTGTTCTTAAGAGAGGTTGTATTTTTATGTGCAATAGTTTTGTAGAAAAAACATTTTTTGCCAGTAATAGAGCCAAACAGTGATTTGTTTGATCATTTGTATAGCATTTTGTTAAGTTTCAGCATTTACTATTGATTTAAATTCTTAATATTGGTAGAGGACATTATATTGTATATGGTAAAAGTGCTTTGGTTGCGTTTTGATTTGACAAACTTTGCCTTCTCAACATGGTCTGTGCTGTACATAATATCAGCCTTTTTGACCACTGATAGACACTTCCTTTATTAGTGTGGGAGACTCAAAGTGTGAAGCATTTCTGAAGTCTCTTGATAATTATGAGCTGGTACTGATGACGTGGGAGCATTAGGATGTATTGTGTAATACAAAACAATTATTTGTTGAATAATGACCTATTCCCACTGAATGGTAGCCAATTTGCTGGTAGATATCCAGAATTAAGTATTATCCTAGATCAGTAATGAAAACACTGAATCCTAACTGTTTTTAATGTGTGAAGTGATTAATGCAGTTTATGTAAATATACTTCCAAAGTGGAACATAGTGTTTAATATCTTAATACATATAATTCACATAGGCAGTGGATCCCCTTGAGTTGCAGGCTTAAACTAATAATAAAGATTTGAATTAATGTAAAAGTAATCGGCCCTAGTTTTATAGGGTGTTAGGTATTCAGATTTGTACAGTAATAGTTTATTCCATGTCTTTTCCAAAAAATAGGCCCACTAATGTCAAACTAAGAGTTTGTTTTTAGTATCAAGTAGAGTATGATTTTAAGAAAATGACTATGGAACTGATCTACCAAAGGATTTAATTTAGTTTTTTTTTTCTTTCTTTCTTTTTTGTGAACAATTTGACTTAAACTTCACCAAGTTCTTAACGTCCCCTGAATGAATTACACATTTTACACCAGTTGTTACTATTGAGATTTAGTTGTCCTTTATTTTACCCACTGTAAAGTACATAAATGTAAACAAAGCAGTAGCTCTGCTATCTCAATTTTAAAAACAGAATTTGAACAAAATTTCAGAAATATTTTTATCATTAAAAACAAAATACAGATTTCACCTTTTAAGGCAGTTTTAAGGAAACCAAGTCTTAATCTTTCTTAGAGATGTTTTACCTTTATCACTGTGGATTTCAAATGCTTCCTTAGTAGGCGTATCACAAAAATGAGTTTGTATTTATACACAGTTTTAACTTGTGTTGTTACTGTGTATTTATATGAGATCTTGTTGCTTAATATGAGCAGAGCCAAATTAATAAATTGTAATGTGATATTTTTGAACGACTAGTAAAACTCAAGCTCTGTAGTGTGTGCATAGGTGGCGTGATGCATAGTTAAACAACATATTTATGTGTGTATGCCTCCCAGATCACTGACAATTTGTAATTGCAATTTAAATTTCATCAAACTCCTAGCAAAATATAAAAGGAAGAAACTTTTCTTATGAATTTCTATGAACCTTGTGGCTGTATACCATTTCATAATGCTGGTACTTTATAGAAAAAATGTTGGTTGTTCTCACTCACTTGAGCTCTCCCTCACTGAACTCACAGGTGTATTGACCCTAACACAATATCCATTATTGCTTCATACTTAATTGTGTCAGATGTTTCACATTATCTCACATTTATTCCCTTACTGGCAGAAATTCAATACACACACACACACACACACGCTTACAAATCTCAGTGTGTAGCTACTGGAGTGCAGACTTGTAAAGAGATTATTATTGTAAAAAAAATAAAACCTTGATTTAAAAAAAAAAAAAAAAAAAAAAAAAAAAAAAAAAAAAAAAAAAAAAAAAAAAAAGTGTTGTGATTAAAATGTTGACTGTGGAATATGTTAACATGTTAAAATTACAACTAATGAAATAGCACCTTGACACTCCAAACTGGCTGAATTAACCACTTGACTGTTTAATCACTGCTGTGTTCCAGATCATGGGGCGGTTAAATGTATAGAAATATGCAAATTAATGTTTTAGTTGTTCTGATTACATTGTAAATCATGTTGATAGTGTAATCACTGTTTCCTTTTTTGAAGCTCTAACTTTTTTTGATAAGTGGAAGTCAATGGTTGAATACTATTTATTTGGAGAATGGGTTTCATGTAACAATGAACTGGATTGATTGAGGGAAAGAAAAACGTTAATAAAATGATTTTAACACTGGGCTCCTGCAGGTCACTTGTCAAGTGTAAAAATTATTTACATTGCAACATGTTTAACCTTTTTGTTTTTTAATATGGACACAATTCATTACTTTTGTTTATATATTTCTTCTAAATAAACCCAAGGCATTAGCTGTTTTCATATTTCATATCCTCTTACATTATTAAAAAAAATATGCTTTTCACCATTTTGTGAGAGTAAAAAAAAACAAAAAACCCAAAGTGTACTCAAAGATATCTATCTATACTTAACTATTGATTTTTGATATTGTCCCAAAATATAATGCACAAAGGGAATGGAAGAGCTGCTCATAGGTGCACAAAAAACTTTAAGGGTGGTGGTGAAACAGCTACTGGAGGCTGCAGACTCCACAACAGTTTAGAGGGAGATATGTTTTTTTTCATTTGACTGCCACGTTCAATAGTTAGTTGTCAGATCAAGATTTTACATATAACACATAAAATCAGATTATTTAATACAATACAATTTTTTAAACAACACATTTTCAACCACAGGTCATTGTACTTAATGATGCTTTCTTACATTACATTACATTCATTTGTCAGACACTTGTCAGAAACAGTTTATAGGTTTATAATAAGTGCATTAAAACTACACAGGAGCAAGTGTTAGATATGTTTGCATTTTAAAGAAATGACTAAAAGCATGTTCAGTGCTACCGTACAACTACTTAAAGATTTTTATTGTTTATATTTGTTTTAAATGAGACATAATTTAATGAGACTTTCTCTTATGAATGAGAAAAAACGCAGAAGTGGTGTGGTGCAAAGCACAATAAAACACTGTTTGCGATTTATTAGTTAATTGCATATCTTGTAATTTGTCAGATAGGAAACAAGTGTCAGTTTGAATGCTTTGAATATGCGGGTGTTGACTTGATGAATGCTCCAGGATGTTTACTCCCTTAAACTGGCTCCTGTTAACAAATAATCTTTCTTTGGCTCCCATTTAAAAAAAAATCCTAACTGAACCTTCTAACCTGACTGAAACCTCCTACTATATCCAAATATTGGTTATGTATGGCTTTATATTTCTTACTCTGAAAAGTGCACGCACACACACACACTGAACAGTACATCGCATCAGAATAGTTTTCTTGATTTAATTTTCTTTTTGTTTATAATGGCCCCCAAAAGTTCTGCATTGAGAGACAACCGGCTTGCACGAAGCCACACATGGTAAGACCAGTTATTCTTCTTCAGCTTTCATAGAAGTCCTTCTCCTTTATCCAAACAGAAACAGGATTAAACTCTCATGACCGAACCCTCTTATTCATTTCTGATTCAACCGCTTCAAGCCTTCCTTTTTTGTTAGTCTTTACTTTGGCATTTGAAATTATGTAATACTATGTGAGAGTGCATTGTTGCTGTATCCTGAATTAAACAATTCTCAAAGTGTTATTTAGTGAATGCTCTTGTGCAGCATCATAACAAACTGGTTCCTGTTAAGAAATTATCTCTCTGGCTCCGATTTTAAAAATCCTAACAAAACCCTCTAACCTAACTTAAACTTCTCCTATATATTCTCCTTTATATTTCTTACTCTGAAAGGTACACACACACACACAAACACACACACACACATTATGTAATATGCAATATCTAAATGACTAATGCAATTGTATCACAAACACTACATTACATAAACAGACACAGCAAATTAAAATACAGTTTAAACCTATACCTCTCAGTATAGGGTTAGTTTATATACAGTGGTGGCCAAAAGTCTGAGACCACTTTCCCATGCAGCCTCACATATTGCTTTCAAAATAAGTCTCAAAAAGGTAACAGGTAAGGTATATCATAAATGTTCTTACAAGCTATTCTAGTCTATATGGGGATATAGTGGTATAGCTTTATTGCAGATCAACTTCTGTTAGGACATGTACATGTGTGCATACATGTCTTGCTATGGTTGTGGGGACAAATCTCGGTTTGAAACAATCTGTGAGGTTATTTTGGCCAGTTGTGACAGCTTCAAAAGGCTTTTTGAGGGACACCTGCAGTGACTGAGGTCAGTGTCAGGATGAGTCTCAACAGCATGAATGAAACTGGAAGTAACGTCCTTTGTGCAGAGTGAAACGTGAGGAGTGAAGTACACACACCAAGCGCATTCAAAATGTCTCCAGTAATTTTCGAATACTTTTAATGTTATGCTCTACCGGGGCAATCGTCCGTAATTGTGTCATCAGTTCAGCTCCTTCTTGTTCAACTTTCTGCACGACATAAAAATATGTTCAATTGAGCGCAGTGCAGTCACCTGCTTCTTACAGTGTGTTGTGTCTGTATGCTAATCAGGCTGCGCGGACTCCGTGACGGGATTGGTCGAAGCAGAGAGGAAGAGCGTCCAACTCCACGGCCGGCTTCTCCTATTGGTCCGACAATGATCCTGAGTCCTCACCACAGCTGTAGTCGTTCAAGCATTCAAATGAAAAGAGCTTAAGAACCCGGTCAGCACATCATTAGTGGCGGCTGACATGATAGGCAGCGCGCCTCTTTACCGCCTTTGTCAACATGTGTGTGTAATTTGTGATTTGGTTTGAGATGCTGGTAGTGATTGTTGGGGACTGGGTTAGTTTTAAAATTGTGATTGTGTATCACACCCTTAGAAAAAGACTGTTGGACACATTAGGAACAGGGGTGCTGCTTGTGTTTTGGGGTTGTAGTCTACGTGATAAGCAGGTATACGCCGTGTACCCACTAGAAAAGGTCCCGACTTACCGTACAACCACTAAAAATGCGCAAAGATACGTATCAGTATGGGGTTTTTGACATAATGTTCAATTTCCTTTTAAAATCTGTGTCGCGAACGGTCGCGAAGCGCGCTCTTTTGGACCACAGGGGCTTCCGTCAGGCGTGACGCGAAACCTACGTAAGTTGAAATTTTCCTGGCGGGGAAAAAAGTAAACTAATGCTGAGCATTATTGATCATCAAAGAAAAAGCAATGAAAGGAAAGAAGAACCAATTGACTCAACTGACTGTTTCAGTGTTTTAATGCTCGTCCGGTAAATACTGCCGCCACTTCGGGGAACTAGATGGAGCAGCAAACGCATCATAATCATATAAATACAATAAGTCTTTCATGATCTCATGTTAATGCATTACTGAGCATGGTGGTTCTTGTTTGAGCTTATTTTGAAACAGCTGCTGCCGTATGGATGTGTGCGAGGCTGGGGGGGGGTCAGAGTATACCCACTAGAAAAAACTAGACTACACCACTGGTTAGAATCGCACAGTTGGGCTCTTTATTGGCTTCTGTTCCCCTACTTTAGTTATCTTCTCACCTTGTTTGTATTTTTGTTTCCTTATTTAGCATCTGGGTTATGCATTAAATTTGATTTACGAATAACACCTGGTTTTATGTTGCGTCCCTTTTCCCCTAGCTGTGTCGTAACATAAAGACTGCCAACATATGGTGACTGGGGGGACAATACACCATGATTTCTTTGTATATAAAAAACCAACATGGCTGCAACTGAAACCTGGCTCTGTGAGCACTCCACGATCAGTAAGTGAAATACTCGGTGAGTAAAATTTCCCGGGCTGTTATGTCTTCTTTGCTTGCAGAAATCAACTGCCTGGTACTGAATGTGAGTCCCACAGCGTCTGAGGTTTTTCTTTCCCAGGAAAGTGGTTCCGCAAAGGGTTTTTATCTTGATGCTTCATGCTACTGGCCTGAATGCAAAATGGGCAAATACAAATGTTCGTAAGTTACAAATTGAATGTAAGTATAAGGTAAAGCATGATTGTATTTCATATTCCAAGCATTGATTTATATACTGTCAAAGCAAATCAAAATGTTTTGTATGCATCGAATGTGTCAATATCAGTTAAGCTCAATGTCTTAGTTTTAACTTAAGTGTTGGCAAAATACATGTAGCTTTAGTTTTAAATTGGTGGTTGTGCTGTAAAGGTGCAATATAAGATGTGGCCAGGACTTTAGTTTAAAATGTTCAAAATAATGAATCAACACTATCAGCAGTGTGTGAAGGAGACGCAGTGATGTCATGATCTCCATCTGGTGTATTTCAGTTATCTACTGAAATGACCTGTCCTGTGTTGTAATACCACTTTGTGACACTAGACGCTGTGTGAATCAGTGGCGCGTCAAGTCTTCCCTCAGTCCGACGAAGAAGAAGAACAACAACTTCCGGCAGCGCTAGAAGTTAGCATCACAGAAACACAGGAATGGCTGAACCTCCTAAAAGGCGATATGTATTTGTATCCCACAGAACCGCTCCCGACAAGAAACCACGTTCAACGGCGAGGAAAAGAAGCAACGCGAGTAACTCTCGATGTGGTTTTCCACCGCCGGAGAAGCTCCTGAGAGTAAAGAGATGCGGTTTGATGCCGAGCTCGCAACTTTCCTGTTAGCCCGGTGAGTTACATCATTGTTGGCTTTTTAGCTAAAAATATAATCGGTGCAACGACTGAAACTGTACCGACAAACATTACAGGTGGTGATTTTGATGTTGTCGACAGACGTTTTAGCGGTTACTAGAATTGTCTGTTCCTCTCGGCTGTTGTACAGCTAGTGACGTCAGTAACTTTAGACTCATTTTGTAACTGATGACTAACTTGAGATTGTATGGACCCAGTAGACCGAGTGAATACACGTGTATTTACTTTTGCATATTCATATCTATATGATAGATTTGGCTTGAATATTAAAATACTTGTTTGGAAACTTGCTGTGTGTGATTTGTTATGAAACAAAACTGTTACCGTAACTATACGTGTACCTAGGCTCAAATTAAGGTCAAAATGATTTTGAGCTTGTAAAGTGATGTTCACAAATAATTCCAGTGTTTGTAGTTGTAAAGCAACCTTTGTAAACCTGTAAAATCTGCTTGAGAAATTCAAGTTTATGCTGCTGGCATTAGCAGCTGTGACAACCAGACAATAATTGTGAAAATGACATTGTTAAACATGATATATAATAGCTGCAATAAATGATGATAACAGCATTGGTCATTGATGAATGAATTTGATTTCATTACAAGATTGCAAAATAACAAGTGGGGGGGCCAGCTTGCTAGCATTAGCAGCCATCTTGTTGGCATTGTTCACTGATGAATGAATTTAACAAGTTATTAGAGTGCAAAATAATGTAGTAATGTAAAAAAGTGAGCACTTTCTAAATGCACTGTATGTGTAACTGATTGATCTGTCCAACAGCCATCTCTAGTATTCTTTCCCAACGGGTGCCTCCCACCAGGGAATTTCTCTAGGATGAGGTTTAATTCAGGCAGAGTACATGTTCTTACAGCTGCTTTCACACCACTGCTGTGATATTAACATTTGAAACCTTTCTGTCTCTCTCTCCCTCCAGGTGACAAAGAAGCTCGCTGGTACTGCTTGGTATGTTGGCTTTCCGAGATGGTGGCCGGATTGACGATGCTGCATCTTCGAGGTGGACCCCCGGAGGTGCCTGCCTTCTCACTTTGCCCTTTGAGTGTGACTTTAAAGTTCTGAACTTTCCTGTCCACTTCATGTTCTTTAAGGCCTGCAGAAGCAAAAAACTCCTTCTTCTTCTGCACCAGTGTCATGAGAACTGCTTTGATTTTTAAAAACCAAGCCACAGATGTTTTTAACTTAATCCAGGATGAAAAGTAATGGATCAGCTGGCTGGTGGCATTCTCCACATCCTTGACAATAGTGTTCACTATCAAGTGCCTTTTGACCTCTGGGTCATCAGCAGAAACCACATCAGGATCTTCTTTCAGATTAGGCCGTTCCTCCTCTGATTTGGAGAGAAACTCGGGTCCATTTAACGATCTCCTGCCTTTCAAGAAATCCTGAGCTTTCATTCCTCTTGATGCTTCATCTGCTGGATTCTCTTTTGAACCCACATATCTCCACTGCTCAATATCTGAAGCTTCTCTGATGACAGAAGTTCTATTTGCCACAAAAGTGTGGAATCTCCTGGTATCATTTGCAATGTATTTAAGGGCTTGTGCTTGTGCTGTCTGTCCAAAAAACTGACTTCTCCAGCACAAGTTGCAACTTCCGCAGCATTTTATCAACTCAAACAGCAAGAACTGCAGCTGTGAGTTCCAATCTTGGGATCTTTGTCTGCTTGAGAGGAGCAACTCTAGCCTTCCCCAAGAGAAATGCCACATTTATGTTGTGATCTTTTTCCAGTCTCAAGTAAGACACAGTTCCATATCCAACTTGACTGGCATCAGAAAAGTGGTGAAGCTGTGCTGAAACAGACCATTGCTTAAAGAAGGAATGGGGAATGACTTCATCCCACTTTAGGTTTATCCTACAGAGCTCCTGTAGCAACAGTTTGGCTGGCATACTGAATGGGGCTTAAAAATCCCAGAGGGTCATAAAGAGAACTGACCACTGAAAGAATGCCTCTTCTGGTCTGTGGTTGTTCTAGAACTGAAGTCCTGAACTTAAACATGTCAGTTCCAATGCACCACTGTAGTCCAAGTGCTCGCTCTGTTGGAAGTTGATCTGCATCCAAATCCAGCTCCATTTTATTTGCTCTCCTTTCCTCTGTGTTTGACAGCAGCACTGTGCGGTTGTTGCTGATCCATTTTGAAAGAGTAAATCCTCCTTTCTGACAGAGCAGTCAAATCCTTGATCATTTGCACAGCTTGCTCTTCTTTCAGGCAGTCTTCTACATAAAAATTATGTTTCACTGTACTGATTGCTTCAAGTGGGAAATGCTGTGCATTGTCTTCTGCTGTTATCCTCAGAGCATAATTTGCACAACTTGGTGAGGATACAGCACCAAACAAATGAACTTTCATGCAATATTCCTGTGGAGGCTGTGCAGTGTCACCATCTGGCCACCAGAGGAAGCGGAGAAAGTTGATGTGCTTAACTGGGACATGTACTTGGTGAAACATGGCTTTGACATCTGCCATTACTGCAACAGGCTCTTGCTTAAATCGACTGAGGACTCCAATGAGAGTGTTGGTCAGATCAGGTCCTTGCAAGAGTTGGCAGTTCAGTGATGTCCCTTTTTATATGTTGCTCCACAGTCAAAAACAACTCTCGCGACAACAGAAAAGATAGAATCATCTTCAGAGCCGGCCCCAATATGGCCACAGGTCTGTGACATTACAGTAGAAACACTTGTAGGGCTCACAGACTGTTGTGATTGTTTGGAGGATGTGCCTTTATCCTGCCTCTTGATATGAAGAATTCCTGGGTGTTTTTGGTTACACACATTGCAATCCAATCGACAAAAATAAATATATATATTATTTATTTATTTTCCAAAGACGGTAACTGAATCGTTATTTTGGTGCACAGCTTTTTTTTCTTTTCAATTATATTCTTAAATTGCATTCACCACACTCTTAAAAGGGTCTTAAAAATCCTACAACACCAAGATAGAAAGTTAAAATGAGCGCAGTGCAAAGACTGGACATTGACTGTTTCCCTGGTAAAAATGTTATAAATAGTTTCCATTGGACACAATGCTGTTACTATATGTAAGAATTCATTTGTGCTTTCTTTTATTCTTGCAACTTACATCATGTGCTGTGGTACAGTGGATGGATGGGCATCGGTTGAGAACACTAAGGTCGTCACATGACTCACTATCACAGGGTGGAGCCCTGGAGAGAGATCATCAGTTTCACCTGTACCTCGAGTTCTATTAGTAAGTTATATGATAAGTTTATGGCGCAACAGTGACTCACTATCACCACTTGACAAACAAAGTGGTGTTACAAGATGAGACGGACTGTTCAGGACATCCAGCACCAGATCATACCATTTTTTTTTTTGTGAATAATGTAATAAATAAAATGAAATAAAATAAATTACGGTAACAAATCAGTTTTACAGCCTCTTCTATCCTTCTCCTACTCCTCCTAAATTAAAATGCTTTTATTTATCTATTTCCTTTTGTAATTTTGAAATAGTCTTCCCCAACAAAACACAATTTTAAATGTTGGTGCACATCAGGGTGCACAAACAAAAACATGTGATGAAGTTACAAAGTAGGAACCTTTAATGCAGCGCAGCACGACGGCTAACCTTCGCTGTGACGCATCATGATGTGCAACATTATTTAATGCCCTGTCGGCTGCGGTTGAAAGTCATGGCAGGTCCTGACTTGGTAAAAACTCTTTTGTACACCGTCAATAATCTGCTGCAACAGGAGAAATACAAAGCGGCATTGGCGGTTTTGAAAGGATTCAGAAACGGCGTCGTGTGAGTGAACTCATTCATGAGCTAGCGAGTTAAACGACGATAGTTTACTTATTTACCACAGAGCTGGGAGCTAGTAGGTCTCCGGTTAACAGCTGGATTACAGTTATAGCTTTAGCTGCCTGGAACCACCGTGGAAATCTCAAGACAATCTTTATCTCGTATTTGCAGCTGTCTGATTCTTGTTCATATATTTGAATGTAGTATGTTGACAATACTAACTATGGAGTATGAGCACTGAGGCACTTAGACCTTGTTTTTTCAGTTGTGTTTCCAGACAGCACTGACATTACAATATGTTTATTCTCAGATATGGGGCCAAAATCAGAGCACCACATGCCCTGGTGATGACATTTCTATTCAGAAGTGGCAGGTAAGAATCTGGGCTGTAACGTCACAGTACTTTGCCATTACAACATCCCCAATGCCTCTTAAGCCTGAACATGCTGTTCTTCCCTTTGGTAGCTTGAAGGACAAACTCAAAGCCATTTTGAAGGCCACTTACACCCATTCCCGAAACCTGGCCAGCTTTGTGTTCACATATAAAGGGCTGCAGGTCTTGCAGCAGAAGATCCAGGGAAAGAGTTTACAGTCTCACTCCTTCCTGGCTGCCTGTGTTGGAGGATGGTTAGTGTTTGGCGATAACAACAGCATCAATAGCCAGGTATGACAGGCCTGCAGTCCAAAAATCCCCTGTTTGTGCATTAACAAGCATGTCAGCGTAAACCCAAGACTGTAACTGATTTAGTAAATGTGTTCAAACTCCCTTCTTTTTTTTATTTCAGATCAACATGTACTTGCTGTCCAGGATCTTGTTCGCCCTGTCTCGACTGGCTGTAGAGAAAGGAGTTATCCCCCAGCCTAAACATGACCCATTCCCACTCTTCGCCACCCTGGTGTGGGGCATCGTTTTGTGGCTGTTTGAGTATTACCCACACACCCTCCAGCCCTCACTACAGTCTTCCATGACGTACCTCTATCATGACAGCAATGTATGGCATGACATCACAGACTTCCTTGTATATAATAAGCCAAGGACAGCTGCTTAGAAATGAAGCTTTAGTCTCTTAGACTAGCTCTCTACAATATTACAATTTTATTTTTTTCATAATTACTAATATTCCAATATTATTGAATGTTGCCTTCTTTAATTTATTGTTTGATCATAGTTTGTACTACAGGAAGTTTTTATTTTTTATTAATGTTTGATTTATTGACAGATGTATTTTCTTGTGTCATGATTCATGCTTGTTTGACTCCAAATTTCCAGCTAAAGAAATATACCAGCATATTTGCATTTCATTGTTATTGGACAAAATCAGCTTTGAATGTCAATATTTGTGTCCACTATGACTGTCCTGCTGGTATTTGGGTGATTTTAGAATTGTTGATTTTAATCTAATCACTAAATCCAGCTGCCACAGAATAAAAGACAAAAGATGTTTAAAATGCAATCTGTTGTGAAACTGCAGTTACAAAGAGACATAAAACGTCACTGTCGGCAATATTATTTACAACTGATTTGGTTCAAAATGAAAAACAATTGCGTTTTTCTATATGATACACAATTCATAAAAACTGAAAAATGCCAGTAGTTAGCAGGTCATTATCACGACTACGTGATATATGGCATAATGAGCGTTGTGGTGGAGCATATGACCCACATTTATGTGTTCTCTTTAATGAACTGAAGAATCCCTCACACTGCAGGGATCTTTGTAGACATTTAGCTCCTGCTTACATCACCTCTACAAAAAAAAAAACGGAGTTGCACAAGTTTTGGTTAATTTACCTATGTTTGTGTTTGTTTTAAAGATTAAGATGTGCCATCATTACATGTTTAATGAGGCCTGAATGAATAGGATGAAGTCAAACCTGATACCAGCTTTTCTTTTCTTCAAAGATTGACTCCTATCCATCTACGATCTACCCAGCAACTCATTACCTTGTTTACAAATCAATTTTGTGTTACTACAGCACAATATCAGTCACTGTTAGAATCCATCATTATAATATGGTCCAATGTCAAAACAGTGGTTATGAAATCTTTATTTTATTTTATTTTTTGTGAGTCCCTACTATAGTTTAAATATTTGGGATTGCCAACGGTGGAAAGTAACAAAGAGCATTTACTCCAGCTCTGTATTTTAATGCAGATTTGTAAATACTTTACTATTTCCATTTTATGCTTTTTTTATGCTTCCCTATATTTCATAGGCAAGTATTGTATATTTAACTGACCTCCATTAATTTTATTTGAAAGCTATTGTTATTGTATTGGAAGATTACAGCTTTACATATAAAACATATGTCAGCTTATAATATATGATGGAATGGTCTTGAATAAAATAACCAACAGTATCTAAAGCAAATAAAATGATCTACCTTGATTAGCTAAAACATGAATTCTGCTTACACAATAATGTGCCAGAAGCAATCAAACAATATAACAATCTAATACTCTGAAAGAAAAAAAGGAGATGGACTAAAAGTACAAAGCTCCAAAACTGCTGGTATGATTTAATATGTCATGCGGTTCATGACCAACCAACTAACTAATGCAATTGATTCCAGCTGTTTTCCATTTAACTGGGTGAGTCTGATCACGCAAGTCCTACCTTACGCATGAAAAGAGCAGATGACGTTAAAAGCGCAAGTAGTGTTAGTTTTAATGCTGAATGTACCTGAGGCGTGGGTGTTGACTTGGATTGATGCCACAGCAGATCATCAAATACTTTTGGTGTCACCCATACATATGTTCCATACATCCTGTGGGATTGATTAATGCCTGGACCTAATCTTGTGCCAGTCCATCCAGTAAATATGAAGTAGAAGTAAAATTTTTTAGAAGTAAAAATATTGACGATTTGGTTTTGCCAAAGCGAATGTCAGGGGATCAGCAGAGTCGGCAGGCTTCATCATCTAGGAATCATGAATGTCTACAAAATTTCATGCTGAGATATTTCAGTGATGGACTGGCCAACTGACAGTCCATACCACCTCCAAAGATTTGTCTCACATTTCTTTGAATATTGTCTTTGAAAGGTGTAAAAATGTTGCATTGGACTCAGTGATACGAGGACACCAGATAGTGAGATAGATAGAGCAGCAGCCCCTGCAGTAACTCAAAGTCAATATTCATTCATCAAAAAGCATCCCACACAATACACTGTACATACCTGACAACAGATGAGTGCGCTACCACTTGAACATGATTTACACTATTTTGCTTTGGAGACGAGTGCAAAGCATAAATAGAAACACCAGTTAGCTCTAAATTAACTCCCACGCTTCTTTTATGGGATAGACGTAACTGTGTCTAAGTGCAACACTTTCAAGGCTGCAGGCAAGTGGTTAAAGGGTGTGTGTGTGTGTGTGTGTGTGTGTGTGTGTGTGTGTGTGTGTGTGTGTGTGTGTGTGTGTGTGTATTTTTAAAACTCAGATCCATTGTTTATCATATATTATGTTTTATTGTACTGTGATGGGCATTTTGCATAGTTAAACTGATACATCAGTTATCACTGTCTTACCAATGAAGTGACCTCTATAAGTAGGAGCTATAACCTTTTGTCTTGTAGACTTTCAGCGGATCCATATTGGATCAAAGCCTTGCCTGTTAAGTTAGATGTAGTTTTAGTTGTGAGCTTTAGACAGTGTGCAACCTAAAGTTCCTCCCTACATTTATCACAGGATTTTTAAATTAGTCACTGTTGGTTTACGAAATAAACAATAAATATGAATCCATTCATGAACATTTCCTAAATGATAGACACAGGTACAAAGCAGTTTATGAGACACATTTTATAGACAAATAAATTCAGACAGTGCCGGAAACATGTGCACATGAATAACTGAAAAGAACAAGTCTGAAATGAGTAAATTCAAAATGACTGAAGCCATGTTAACAAAGCATGCATGAATGATAGTATTATAAGTAAGCAGACTCAAAAAGTGAAAAATATGTGGAAATGAGTAATAATAGTTGAAACCGTAACACAAAGCAAAAGCATCTGTCCCTGCAAACAAGACCATGAATCACTTTCACCATCCAAAGAAAATTTTGCAACAGCTTTGTTTGAAATTTGCTCTACTGGGTGGATCTGATTACTCACGTCAGGCCCAACTAGCGTATGAAATGCTACACCTGAAAAATGTTCTCAGTAAATGCTTTCTGGGGGTTGGGCAAAGGCTTATATAACTGTGGAGGGAAACAGCCAGGACATAAACACTGAGTTACTGCTGTGAAAAACAGACACTAACAAATGGAAGGTGAGATTTGTCTTCATGTGAGCTCTTTTTCTCCCACCATTATTATTTAAGTTATCCCACCTTCTTTTCTTCTTCTATTCATCGCTTGTAGAATGAAATTTTAAGCAGTGCTATCTGACTAATGAATGCATTTTTTTTTCTGTATCCATTTCTTCAATCGTTTTTCTTAATTTGCAGATTTGCTCATACAACATGTCAACCTGGAGAAGTATGAAAACCAGGAGAGGCACAAGACGGAGGGCTTCAGAAGCTCCAAAGCCCTGGTGGTGCGAAGAGGGGCCCCATTCAGAGTCAGTCTGCAGCTGGAGGGCCGACCTTTCAACCCCAGGACTGACTCTCTGAGGGTCAAAATTATGCTAGGTAGACTACATTTGGATTTAATATAGATATATCTCTTTGTGGCTGAATGGCTGTTTGGGTGCATACTTGCATATGTAGCCAATCTGAACCACTTAAATTTAAATATCTTTGCTTAATTTTCTTTCTTTCTCCTTCCCCAGGTCGCCTGTATGCGATGATGCCGGTCACCTTCTCCAAGAGGGTTTCTTCCTCCTCTTGGAATGCCTACATGGATCCAGCGGACTTGAACCTCCACAAGCCCTCCATCTTCATCTATCCTCCTGCCTCTGCCTCAGTGGGATTCTACAGGTTTCAGCTCTGGGTGCCGTCCAGGGGCGGCCAGCAGAAGACTGCCTTTGGCAAATTCATCCTGCTCTTCAATCCCTGGTGCCGTGGTGAGTAAAAACATCAAAAATGTTGGAAGAAGAAGCTTATACAGGCAATGCAAAGTTTCATAGACTGAGGAGGTTTTACTGGCTGTGCTACAGTCTACGCTAACCAAACCAGAAATGTTCAGGATTCATCATGGCAAATGTTTGGTATCAGCTTTACAGAATAGAATAAACAATAAAGATAAGCACGGTAATTGAGTTACACCATTTATGGTCTACCTAGCAAAGCAATTTAAAATGTAAATACACTAGGATGCACTAAATGTCAGCTTTATTCTTTGCAGAGGATTCAGTGTATATTCCCTTCGAGGACCAGAGAGAGGAATATGTCCAGAATGACTCTGGGTTGCTGTTTGTGGGGACACCTGTGAACACTGCGTCAAGACCATGGTCCTTTGATCAGGTATGAAAAGGATAAAAAAATAATGAATTTCTTTTATATTCAATGGAAAAAAATTATAGGGTTATTTACAGACTCAACACTGTATTTTCAAGTGCTGTTGTTGTCACTGTGCAAGTATCCACTTCCTGTATGTATTTTCAGTCTTAGAGTTGGATTAAACTCTTCTATAAGACAGCATTTAGAATATTAGAGGGAAAACTTTTAGTAAAATAGGTATTTTTTAGTGGAGGCACAAAAGCAAATGTTAACTCTCACAAGACTGAATGTTTAGCATGTATTTCTTTGAATGATGTCATTAAAAGTTAATATAATCCCTTCATTTCTTTCTCTCTGTGTGTGAAGTATGAGCCTGGTGTTCTGGAGGCATGCCTGAATCTGCTCCAAGTCAGCCCTCAGCACCAAAACAACAGAGTAGTGGACTACCTCAACCGAACAAGCCCCATCTACATCAGCCGGATCGTATCCGCCATGGTGAGCAAAACAAACACTCACTCACTGCCAATTTTCTCTTTCAGTGACAACATGAGTGTCACTGCACAAGTTGCTGCTTGACCTGGGAAAGCGTGTTCTGCATGTTGTAAGGATGAACACACCTCCTGCAAAGTTAAAAACAAAACAAAAAAAAAGTCAAATGAAGGGACGCTGTAATTACAGCGTCAACACAGTCGATCCAAAGTTGTCATTAACCTGTCACTGCAGACTCGTCTTGTGAGATGTGAGGTGCCCAGACTTGCCTTATGATCTTTGGTAACTGAGGTATGAAGATAGAAAACGATGTTCATCCTCTCTTTCCTGTTTAGATCAACAGTGAGGATGACCATGGAGTCTTGAAAGGGAACTGGTCTAGTGACTTCAAACAAGGAGTTCATCCCTCCATGTGGACGGGGAGCGGGGACATCCTGAGACAGTGGGCGCAAACTGCTTACCGCCCAGTCAAGTATGGACAGTGCTGGGTGTTTGCAGCTGTCATGTGCACAGGTGATTATATCATGACCATTCAAAACTTTAGAAATAAAATCGTTTACAAAAATCAATAACCAGCACTAAACCTCTAAAACAGAGTATAATGTCATGACTCATGTCTTTTTAATCTCGTTCACATACTGCATCATTTTTTCCATTGTGCAATGTGGAGATATTTTCCTCAGTGTGTAACGTCGGTGTTCTGATTGCATCTTTCAGTCATGAGAGTTCTTGGCATTCCTTGTCGTGTTGTCACAAACTTCAACTCAGCTCACGACACCAATGCCAATCTGGTGATCGAGGAGTACTACAGCGAAACAGGGCAGAAGCTGAGTCGCAACAAAGACAGCATATGGTCAGTAGTGATGTTATTTACATCTTATTTACACTTTTTGTGACATCTTTTAATCAGTCCCTGACTTATGAAATCATTTTAAACTAATTTGAATGCTTTGATGACATTTATTTTGTAGTTTTAAGAAGCAAAAAAAAAAAAAAATCAAAAACAATTCAATGCTTAGTGATATCTGATTTGGCTCTTTTTAACAGGAACTTCCATGTCTGGGTGGAGTGCTGGATGAATCGTAAGGATCTGGGATTTGGAAAGGATGGCTGGCAAGTTCTGGACCCGACACCTCAGGAGAGGAGTGGAGGTGTGTGAGAAACATTGTTGGCCCTGTTATGTGAAGTTTCGCACTTTTTTTTTTTATTCGTCTCTGATTTTTTACTTAACATTGCTCTAATCTTTTTTTTTTTTTTTTTCCCAGGAGTGTTCTGCTGCGGCCCAGCTTCAGTCAAAGCAATCAAGGATCAGCGCATCGACCTTGTTTATGACATCCCCTTTGTTTATGCTGCGGTGAACGCCGACGTCCACAAATTCATAGTGAGCCAGGGTCAGGTGGTCAGCCACAGCAAAGACACAGAGAGAGTTGGATCCCTCATCTGTACCAAAGCTGTTGGCTTCCCCAGACTCCAGAACATCACAGGAGACTACAAACACATCAAAAGTATGATCCAAAAGCATTTATTTGCTCACTTGCTAATTTAGAGAAGTGTGGCATACTGTTCACTCTAAGTTACTCTGCTCACATTTGCTGTTTATCTTTACAAAATAGGCCCAACTTCAACACTTACATCAAGGAGCTCCACAATGTCAGAGGACTCAACAGTGAGGAGAGGTAATTTTTAATTTTTAATACATGAATCACAGTTATCAGTTGTTTAAATGCGCGTCATCTCACCCTGTGGATTTCTTCATGTTTATACAGCAAGCTCATCCGAGGGAGTGCTAGTCTTCCTGACCCTGGATAAAGCTCCACTTGCAGGAAAGCCCGTCTCCTTCACGGTGAAAGTCACAAACAGACAGAGTGTTGCCAAGATGATGAAGGTGCATATCAACGCCCAGGCCAAAGAATACAACCACAGCCCCTCAGACACCTTCTGGGAAATACACAGCACCCTTGAACTGGCACCCAAAGAAGGTAAATTTACTTTTCACTCATCTGTAAACTCAAACTTTCACTTCTGAGGGATCGTTGCGGTTTGCAGAACAGATTGTAAAACACGCCCTCTTCTTTCTGTTTGTCCCTCTCTCTTTCCAGTCAAGGTGCTGCACCAGCAGATCCTCCCAGCCCAGTATGAGGATGTGGTGGGAGACAACCTGATCAACCTCGCCGTAGTCCTAGAGGACATGGCCAATCAGGAGCGGTTCCTGGCCTCAGAGGAGTTCAATATCACCAGCCCACAGCTCGCCATACAGGTACTTTAAAGAGATTCAGAATATTTCTCACCAGTTATTTGGAAGGCAAGTTATTTGAGGGGTAATGTAACTAACATATTCAGGGTTCACTAAAACGTATTTCTCCCTCAGGTTTCAAATGAAAGCAACATTGTTCCTCACAAGGAGCAGACTGCCACAGTGACCTTCACCAACCCATTCTCTCACATGGTGAGTGGAGTCCTGACTGTAGCCGGGGCTGGGCTGATCCCGGGCAAGATTAACTTCAGGTAAGAAAAAATTATTTACTTCTCTTCATTTTTTATGTATACGTTGAAAGTTGTAGTGACTTGTTGATTAATGACCGTCACATGTGGCTGCAAAATGAATGGGTGAGGGAAATGCTCAAATAGAGGAGTGTCACTGTGCAATACATTACAGCACAGGGTGTTTTTGTTGAAGGAATGTAGACTTGTTACACTTGCATTGTCTGTGTTCAGTGTTCAGGCAGGCGTGGCTAGAATAACCAGTGAAAATTTCCACTGCTGGTTACAGAAATGGGGCCAATCATTTTACCAGTTCTCTAAAATAATAATTTGTTACTGAGGTATCATTATCTAAATTGGTCTGATGAATCAAGTCCAACCAGGTGAAAACACGTCAGAGTACTTTTTGACATGGGAACCAGTATCAGCCATTCACTGCTACCATGGTAACAGTGTTACCTTCACATTTTGTAAACTCTTTTATATCTTTCTTGTGTGTTCCTGCAGGATGCTCCCACTGCAGCCAGGAGGAAGAGTGCTGCAGCCCATCACTTTCATCCCCAACATGGCGGGAACAAAGATGCTTCAGGCTAGCCTGTCACTGACAAACATCAACACAACAATCACAGGCTTTGAGATGGTCTTTGTCAACAAAGTTTAGATCCTTCTTGTTTGCCTCAGTTTGTCACATTGGGGGCTGTACTTACATTTATTGATACCAGCGTTTTTGTGCCTCAGAAACACGTTTTCAATTAGGTTGTAACAGCTACATTTCTCAGCTGAAGCCAGGTCGCAGAGGAAAGATTCAGATTACTGCCGCCCCGTCGTGTAGCCAATCCTCGTGTTTTTCTGTTGCTGTGTATGATTTAAATATGAATGTAAATTATAAGTATTTATTTATTTATTTACTTGAAATTGAAATTGTGCTTTTTGAACTTTTTGAAAAATAAAATAAAGTGCTTAAAAACTACTTTATGTCACATTTCTTCTGACAGATACAAAACCTATGAATGTTGATTTATGTTACTGCAGTTATTTCTTTGCCCAATAGAGGGAGACCTTTCCTCACAAAAGAAAAAAGTTCACATTGGGTCAGTCTGCTCGAAATACTCCTCAAACCTCTTGACAATTACATGAAATTTACACCAGGATCATTCACTGTTCATTTATTTATTTGTCATGTGAGCGCTCATGTTTCATACGCCTCTAGGTGGAGACAAATGAAATGAAACTCGACTCACCTTTCCCCACAATGCAATTAATTTATCTTTATTAATCTATTTTCACTCTGTCAAAACAAATCGACAATAAAGCATTATATACAAATCATAGCTAAGCTGACAGGCAGTGTAGTCGGCACATGCACAACCATACCAGTTCATCTATATTACAAACAGGTTATTAGGAAATTAAACAGGGACAGAAAAGAAAGAATTAAAACATGAAAACATATACAACCCAGAATTAAAAGTAAGGATTCGAGCACTAGCCTATAATACAGCACTTCAAGACAATTTTTATCAAAACATTTTTACAAGAGCAGATTTTTGGTCTTTGAAGGGGATTTTTTTTCATGCCAAGCTCCCAAACTATATATATATACCTCATTGTGTTGTAGAATTGAACCAATAATAAATAGCTCACATTTTAATGGTAAAATACAGACTATTTTCAATAGCCTCTAACTATGAGGAGAATGTTATTTGACATTTATCTAGCCGACATATGAATAAAACAATTCTAAAATAATAGTGAAGGCAAAATCTATCCCATGTAACATCACAACTTCTTTCTAACATTTGTCTTTAAAATAGTATTGGCCAGCGAAAAATGTAAGTCTCACAACAAATATAAAAAGACACAGCAGTACAAACAGTCTAACACCAATCTGAAATTTTCATCCATGCAGACATACTTACTGTGTTCATTAAACAGGATGTAAGATTTTGCATTCAGTGCAACACTTTCGGGTCACCATTCATAAAGTTGAGATGAACTGAATTAAAAAAAAAAAAAAAAAAAGAGAAACATTTAATTTTAATTAAAAAAAAAAAGTATTTGCAGGATTACCCACAATTCCCTGGGGTTTGTTATGAAGCTTTGGTCCCTTATTTTACTTTAGTCTTTTTATTTTGGTCCAGTACTTGTTTATGTGTCGTAGGTATACTGCAGCCTCGCTCCAAAATCCTCACAGTTCTTTTGGCTGTGGTGTGAAATTGTCCGCCTGGGCGCTCACTTGAAATAGCAATACTGACTCTGAATCAGTCTCTGGGGACACCTTCACCCACTAGCTGCACTCAGGTACTCAGGGGCATTTCATGATTCGGGTGGAAGAGCAGAGTGTGATAGCTGGGGCCCTCTAGAGGTAGTCCAGCTCCAGTGCATGGCTCAGAGCTTCCAGATCGGCTCGACAGGACACCCTCCAGAACGGCATGTTCTTCTGAGAAAACAAAAATAATATTTAAATGAAATACAAGTTTAATGTAAAACATGCAAGCTTAAGGCAGACGTACTTTAACAGCTTGCAGTTCTGCTACAGATGCACCACAGATGTGAAATATGGACTGCGGTTTGGAGTGGGATTGTAGTATGTGATAAAGTACAGGTGGATAATGTGTTGGCCTATAGTGAATTTGCTGAACTGCCAAACCCAGGAAAATTTCTGACATTTCAATGGAAAGATTGTAAAATAAAAAACAAACAAACTCAGACACAGAAGCTGCAGTAATCAAGTGTCTTTTAGGGTTAACCGATTAGCTGTGGCCCATTTTTCATCAGTCACAGTTCTAAAAAAAAGACAGACAGATTGAGTTATACCTTCTTGGCCACGGTCTCTTCTTCGGCTCCATCTCCTATAACCACATACACTGCTCTCCGACCAAATCTCTGAGAGACACGCTCAAAGCAGCTCTCTTTGCCTTTGAAAAGAGGGAAAATCAGATGTTGAAACGTTAAAATGGTACATTTCGAGAAACACTTTAAAATGAGAAATTATAGAGGATAGAAGGAGATTAAGGTTGATTGTATTTTGGATTATTTTCATTATCTTTTCCTTCTTTCTCTGATTTTCCTCACCTGTCTTTGTGGCACTGTAGATGTTCTCTATGGGGAAAGCTGAGCCCAGACCGTACAGTAACACTTTGGAGAGGGCAGGGATGAGCTGGGTGGTGGTCACCAACACATTCACACAGTTAGGCCTGGAACAGCACACAACAGACACGTTTATGCTATAGTTAAATCATGACCAGTGGTGGTGAAAGTAAGTACATTTACTCAAGCACTGAACTGTACTTCAGTGCAGTTTTAGGTTTTGTTTACTTTTACTGTTTACTTTTTTCATTATATGATACTCTGTTCTTCTATTTCACTACAGAGGGAAAAACTGGAATGTCGGGCCTCACAGTGGTATGCTTCCTCTGCTAGCCAGTCAAGATGCAGTTAATATCCTTGTCTGTCCAGACTCTTAATATATGTAGGGAAGACTTTGAAGGAATTTAATAAAAGGTATTAAGTGTATTAAATTTTTAAAATTAAATTTACTGAATTAAATTACATTGAGTTAAATGAATTTAATCCCATTAAAACAATTATGTATTTTAAATTAAACCAAATTTACTTATTTTAACTTAGTAAAATTGAGTTGAATTAATGATTAATTAGATCTAACTAAATTAATTAAATATATATAAATAAATTCACTCATATTACATTGAGTTATATTAACTGAATGAAATTTAAATCATTCAATTAAATAAAATCAAATTTACTCAAATTGAGTTAAATTAATTTAGGTCTATTAAAACAATTAAATATTTTGAATTAAACCTAAATTATAAAGTAGTTTACTTCAAAACTTAAAATGAAATTTACTCAATTAAATTGAATTGAATGAAATTTATTAAATTTATGCAGTAAGCAAATTAGATCACATTTACTCAATTACATTACATTGAGTTAAATTTTTGAGGGTTTGCGACCACAAAATTCTTGAATGAAATTCCCTCCAGGCGTTTCTGATCTATTGCGTTCACAAGAATGAGATGGATGTGAGGTCACAGTAACCTTGACCTTTGACCACCAAAATTTATTCAGTTCATCCTTGAGTTCAATAGAATGTTTTTACCAAATTTTAAGAAATATCCCAAAGCCGTTCCTGAGGTCTCATGTTCACAAGAATGGGACGGACGTAATTATACACAGAGGCATGACTATGATTTTGACTCCACTATATTTACTTGACAGGTGTTAGTTTTCAGATTTCAGATTAAGATTTTGCAAATAAAACATTTTACTTTTGATAAAGAGGTACATTTAGAATATAATACTATTGATAAACCGTACTTTTACAAGTAGGATTTTGCAGCACTTAAACTTGTAACAGAGAATTTTTACATTGTGGTATTGGTACTTTTACCTAAGTAAAAGATGTGAGTGGGTCTTCCATCACAGGTTATGACATCATAAATAACACACCATAGCAGCGACTGAGATTCATTCAACTCTTAAATGATATGGATATGGTTGGCTGAAATCATAATAACACATCATACAACACAACTCTAGAAGCTAATGTCAGTTGACTGGCTGGTTTAAATCAAGCTGCTGCAGCACAAACTGACCTTGAGTTGATGAGAGCCAGGGCTTTGAGTGCTTGAGTCAGCCACAGGTCAGTCAGGACCTCCATCTCTCTCCTCAGCTGTAACCACTCCTCTCGCTTGGGGCTGCCCAGCAAACCTGCCCATCAGTGAGAGGCACAAGCATAACGGTCAGTAACTAAACAGGGAACCCTTATAGCTCAGATACATAAAAGTCCTTATTCAATGAGATGTTACAAAGCTTTATTTTGACAGCAGGACTGTCTGGATGGACGATTCTCACACAACGCCCTCTTGCCAAAACCTCAGACACATGGTTTCCAGCAGAGGTAAAGCAGCCAGATATAACCAGCAGCGCCTATGCTCACCCAGTGCACAAGGGTTTACACTGAACAACAGCTTCTGATTCATGATCCCAGCTGACAAACAAACCTGTCTTGTTCCTTTCAGCTTTTTCTCCAGATCATGATTTGGTTAATAAAACAGGTTATACCTGTGTATCATCAATTTCATTTTTTTTTTTACATAGATTCTTTAAGGCAAGTGCGGTTGATATCACTGCATTTTGATCCTCAACAGTGGTTTGGTTGATGATCAAACTGGAGCTTCTACAATCCAAAATGCACTTTTCTGAAGAGCATCTACATTACCTGTGGTTTAAAGCTGTACTGTACTGTTCAGTTTCAGATCTAGCTTTTGAATTTGTAAATGTTACTAATTTCTTGAAATTATTCTGCCTTTTTTGTTGCACATTGAAGTTATACCTCAGAGAAGTTGAGATAGTCTAACTTTCTTTAAATATAAGATAAATATATTTACTGTAGATCTGATTCCTGTATGAAAGTGTTGCATCTAAATAAAATGACAGCTTACCCCCAACATTATTCTTGTATGTGTTGTAGATCTCCTTGACCCTTCGGTATCGGAAAGCCAGTTTCCTCATCCAGTCCACCCCTCCATGGACCCCTGACCCCAGGCACAGAGAGCCGGCCCCTGCTGGGCTCTGGAAGCCGTCCGACCCAAAGTTGTAAGTGCTGCAGGATCACAATACAGGAAACAGGCAGGATGTAGATCATAAAGACAATAAACTGTATTTTTCCTGGGCATGTTATAGTAGCACTATCACCAGTATTTCAAAGGCGATGCTCCAAGAACTGGTACAGCTATATACACGGATACATTTTCTAGATCTAGGAATTGAGTCAAACTATTCTGGCTATGAACAAGAAGGTAGTGCTTAAACCATTCATCAAATGTAGGGACGTGTGCCAGTGTAACCGCAAAAATTTCAGGGACGAGAAATGCTTTGAAATCAAATGTAGCCGAGAATGACGTTTTGTCAGTTAGAAATCATAAAGTATATACATTTACCATGGGTAGGATAAATAGAAAAAAATCTTTCAGAATGAAAAATGCTGAGTTCAGTAAAATAAATACCTCAGAAAAGTACTTTGGTACAGTCTGGCTCTTTCTCAAATCACTCATATAAGTATCCCAAAGTGCTTCAACAAGTTTATGCAATAAAATGTCTGGACTGAGGGAGACATGGGGAATTATAAAGAGATATTTTGATGAGAAGTGAAAGCATTGGATAATCCTGTGACATATTATATGGCTGTGGACGTCGGGAAAATAAAAGACATGCACAGGCTTGCATGCATGAACACACACAGACGCACATACTCTTCATCTCATCTCCCTGCTTATTTCCTCCCGTGCACTAAAACCCAGAGGGCAAGTCTGGTTCACAAGCCACAGTTGAACTGTCTCTCGGAGGAGTTTTAAGTACAGTAAGAAGGTAGAAGCTTTACCTCAGGTCCTGCCCGTTGTCGTCTGATGCCACGTCATCAATATGAACCTGGTCACATTCCTGGGAAATTAAAAGGAGAGCGGATATATCAAGAGATCAGTTTCAGAGTGGAAGGCTGTACAGGTAGGTCTCTCCTCCCTAGGGGAGCCTCCGGGAGTGATACCAGCTACAAAAATAAAAAAAAAAGAGTTATAATAAAAGACAAGTAGGGAGGAAATAAGGTATCGGGACATGGGACAGGGAGGCGCCAGAGATAGAGGACAGTCAATATGGTGGTGAAATCTAGTGTAACCACGCAGTAAATTAAAGTAAAGTAAAGCTACATTTTTATAGTGCATCCAACATTTTGGTAAAAAAAAATATCTTTTAAGAATGGCCCATTGTCTTTGACATGCACAGTGGTGTGCATGTTGTTCCTCTCAATTGGACATGAATGCAACCAACCAAACCGCAGGGATTAAAACCACATTGCATCTTAAACATGTGGCTGCAGTCAAAACACCTTAAGCAATAGTTAAATCCTGAACTTGAAAACAGTTATTAAAATTGGATATGTTGCACAAAAATAAAAACAAGGAGCATAACTCAATCATCACAGGTCAAGAAAAAAAATACAACACACAAGTCTCCTCAAAAAATATTAAAATCGCTTTCTCTGTGTCTTTATCCAGCTACAGGCTTCTAAATCCCCCCCCCCCACACACACACAC